>NC_043703.1:55125848-55264921 GCF_006229205.1 Suricata suricatta | reverse complement strand
GGGACGGCTGGGAAGGCCCGGTGGGGAGGGCCGGATCGGACCTGCGTCCTTACACATGAAAGTGGCAACATGAAATTTTTTATGAAGCTTTGAAATCAGTCAAAGGCAAGGCGAAGGTGGTACTACTTCGGTTGAGGATGTTGAGAGCTTTAGAAAGATAAGAACAGAAATGTAGCCTGCTCTTCATGCCAAAGCCCCTGAGAAAGCACATAGGCCTCTTCCTCAGAAAGTCTGCTCTCAGTGCAGGGCTGTAGGGGTGCAGGTGTGGTGCTCTCGCCTCCAAGGCAGACCATCAATGGGCTTCCCCTGGATTCTCACCGCCAACCTGGGGCACCAGACTGTGTAAAAGCTCCGTCTGGGAGTTTGAGGCGGTGGAGTGCCACAGAGGGAGAGCCGGAAGGCGCCCACCACGGAGGGAAAGAAGGTCTAGAGGAAATAAAAGGAAAATGGCACCTGCCAGCAGCGCTATCGCTGAGAGTATCTCAACAGGTCCCCGCCGCTCCCGGGATGCTTTAAAATTAGCAAATCAATCTCCTTCACATAAATTCTGGGTATTTTTCAAAGAGCTGCTTCTGCTCTGGCCCCTGGGGCAGCTGAGTCTGCGGGAGCCCAGTAAGGGCCACTCCTCCGTTCCCTTCTGGTCTAAGGACTCGAGCCCTATTAGTTTTCAAAGCCAGATGTTCTGTGGGTTCATTTCTCGGATGCAGGTCTTAAACTTTGGGGATGCCTGATGTGGGGTACAAACTTGTCATTCCTCATACAGAAACGTAAAGCTTGCGGGATTCCTTCCAATTGTGAATCATGGTGGGAGGAAAGTTAAAGGTGAGATTTTGTTTCAGCCTCTCCTACCTGCTTCGGTGTCCTCATTTGCCCAAGTGAAGGAGTTGTCCAGCCTGTTTTCAGGCCTTTTTCAGAGGAAATTGTTCCATATGTAATATTCCGTGTCCGTGGGCCGCCATCTTGAACTGCCTCAGGCACTCAACTATAAACAAGAAGTTTACAGCGTTTAATCCACTTGACGTTTTTCCATGTGTCCACCCCCAATTGCCTAATTCTGGCAACTACCAATCTGGTCTCTATGTCTGTGAGCTTGGAGTTATTATTAATTTTTAAGATTCTACATTTAAGAGAGATCATATCCATGTAGGTGAGTCAGTTTTTTCCTTTCTCTTACTTCACTTATAATGCCCTCAGATTCGATCCATTGTGTCACAAATGGCAAGATTTCCTTCTTTTTATGGCTGAATAATATTCCAGTGTGTGTGTGTGTATCACTGTATCACGTTTTCTTTACCCATCCTTCCATCTATAGATACTTGGGCCGTTTCCATGTCTTACATATTATAAGTAACACTGTAATGAACATGGGGGGGGGGGCAGATATCTTTTCAAGTTAGTGTGTTTCCTTTGGAAAAGACCCAGAAATGGAATTGCTGGATCATATAGTAGTTTTATTTTCAATATTTTGAGGAAACTCCATACTGTTTTCCATAGTGGCTGCCCTAATTTACATTCCCACCAACAGTGCATGAGGGGTCCTTTTTCTCTACCTGCTCACTAACACTTTCTTTTCTTTTTGATTCTAGCCATTCTAACAGGTTTGAGGTGGTATCTCATGGTTTTGATTTGCATTTCCCTGATGATTAGTGCTGTTGAGCACCTTTTCATGTATCTGTTCACCATCTGTATGTCACTCTTGATCTTTTTGAGACAAGGAGTAACAGATACTAAGAATGTGTGGTGGAAAAGAAATACAGGCTTTAGGATTTAAGAAATTTTTTTTTAATCCGACATTGAGAAATAAAATGGAAAAAAGTCTGCGAGATTTGGACATTTGTCAATACAAGTGTGGGAGTTAGATACTCTTTACTAAGGTTCACCTACGCTCATTCTACCGAACTCTGCAGTTAAAATTAAGGTAACAATATTGAGATGGAACACTGGCATGGAGCTACACATTTGCAGTACTGGATTGAATTCTCAAAGTTCACGATCTGGTCTTCAGTGATACATATTTAGAAACTCAATTTTATAAGGTGAGTCTCACATTCAGAGGTGAGCAGTCTCTTAGAGAATGAATCACTCCAATTAGATTTTCCAGAGACTAATGCATTTTTAACCCAAATTCTGATTTATCAAATATAATGAGGGCTATTCTGTTCTAAAATGTCACCAGATGAGAACAGACAGAATCCGAATAAAAGGAGTTTTGGAAAATGTTTACCTAGGCCAGGCAAATTTCCCACACTTCCCCCACCAACTAATGGACATTTGGCAAAATCTAGGGACATTGTAAGCATCACAGCTTGGAGGTAAGGGGAGGTCAGGGAGTCCTATTGTCATTTAGTGGACAAAGGGCAGGGTGCTGAGCATCCCACAACGCCCAGGATACTTTCCCACAGCAAAGAATTATCTGGTCCTAAATGTCATTGGTGCCAAGGTTGAGAAGCACTAATCAAGGCTGTGGAAAAGCCATAAGAATACTTCTCAAGTAGCACAGTGCTGATGTCCAATAGATTATACCATTCCTCATATATATGGTTCCTTGTCCATTTCCTTTCCCAAAGACTTAAGCAGAGTAGAGTTTTTCTCTCTTTCATTATATCTCTTTGTTGCTTCCCTAAGATTATACCCTATTTATTTTAGTTCAGATGGAGTCCCTAAATCAGTCACACATTTACAGATAATTTTTGGTCTATTTGGCCTATTTCTTTAAGTAGTTAATATTCAGCCATTTTTATTACTAATTTCATTATTAGAAATATCAACCTTAATGTATTATTTCAGTTTACTTTGCTTCCATGCATATATACACACACACACATATATATATATAAATCTATAATATTTTAAAGAAGAAACAGAAATTTACTGGATTTCTTATTATTTGTGTGGAATAAAAGAAATTTTAGTTCTGGTAATTATCACATTGTATTAACACAGAACCTATCATAAAAACTTTCTGGTCACAGCTGTTAGGTTAGTTTGTACCCACAGCAATTAATTTATTAAATACCCTTTCACTGTCTTCAAATATTTCCTATCACTTCTAAATAACTTGCAAACCTAGGTGTTTTGTTTTGTTGTGAAACTCAGTTTAAAGAAAATTCTCTTTTCAGTGATTTATATTTAAAAGCAATAGAGGAGCCCCTGGATGGCTCAGTTAAGTAACCATCTTTGGCCCAGGTCATGATCTCACAGTCCAGGAAGGGCTCTGTGTTGAATTTGGAAGTCTCTCTCTCTCTTCCTTTGTCTGCCCTTCCCCCACTCATGGTTTCTCTCCCTCTCTCTCAAAGTAAATAAACTTAAATAAAAACAATAGAAAGTGAAAAGAAATTTCACTTCACTTCAACTTCACTTCCTCAGAATAAAATCTTTATTTTGATTAGATAACCATTATTTTCAGACTGAGTCTCAATTGATCTGCGGGTCCACGGTTCAGTCCACAGTTCAGTATGACAAAATGGGCTCGGGCCACAGCACAGTGTGGCATCCATGCTTATAATGTCAGTTCCCACAGAGGTCATTGCACCTATAGTCCTTTCAGCAGGATTAGTCACATAATTTGCGGGGGCCCATGCCATATGAAAACATGGAAACCCCTCTTTTAAACGTTTTAACAATGTGGCCCAGAAAATAATTACACTAAGCAGAAACTTGTACCAAGTGTAGGGTCCTTCCGAGTGTACCAAGTGCAGGACCCTGTTCTACTGTACGGTTTGCACACCCATGAAATTAATCCTGCCTTTCAGATTGTATCATTTACACTGTAATTCTAGCAGTTGATTAAAAAAAAGCTTTCTGCGATCAGATTTAATTTTCTCAAAAGGCAACAAACTATACTCTCAGTTCAATAAAATCATATCAAAAAATCAGTGGAAGATTTGCTGTAAATTATCAACCAGCAACTACTAATTCAAGCAAGTTATATTCAGAGAAGGGGAAAAAAAGAACATTGATGGAGCGCTGTCTCTGTGTCTGGCACTGGAGATTTTAAAATGATGCTTGATGTGGGCTGGGGGGCATAGGTGAAATAGGTGAAGGAATTAAGAGTATGCTTACCGAGGGGTATCTGGGTGGGTCCCTGAGTTAAGTGTCTGACTTTGGCCCAGATCGTGATCTCAGGGTTTTTGGGATCGAGCTTGGTGCTGTGCAAAGCCTGCTTGGGATTCTCTCTCCCTCTCTTTCTCTGCCCCTCCTCCCTCTCTCAAAATAAATAAATTTTAGAAAATTTAAAAAAAAAACAGTATGTTTATCTTGATGAGCACTGGGTATTATATGGAACTGTTTTATCATATCATACACCTAGAACTAAGGTAACATTATGTTAACTACACTGAAAGTAAAAATAAAATAATAATAAAAATGACGCTTGTTTAATTCCAGCTATCAGGTAGATGAACTGTTAAGAACTGGGGGACTGGGAGCTCCCAAACTCCCTAATATAATTTGGTTTTTAAGTACCTTCAAAGACTACGTGTAAATACTTTCCACCAGTTACGTGGAGCCAGACCTCAGGCCTCTGGGAACAACCTGGGTGGGCAGGCTAGGGGGTCCTTCGCGGGGGACCTAGGCCAGGAGCAGCAGGCTGAGGAGCTGCGATGAGCACGCGAGGAGAAGCAAACGGGGAGGGAGGGCGGAGACTGTGCAGCGGAGCCGAAGGGAGGGGCTGTGGCTTGACCCAGCGCAGAAGGGACACGGGAGGTCCGACCCGAAAGTGGGCGGGCCCGACGGGGGCGTGGTCAAGTATGGGCTGACCCGAACGCGGGCCCCGGCGGCCATGATGAGGCCCCGCCCTTTCGCTCCAGCCGCCACTTCTTTCCTTACCAAGGTGAATCCCGGAGGTAAGACTGTGTCTGGGCCGAGGCCTGGGTGTCCTCGGCTTGCTTGCGGTTCGGACTGCATCGGCGACAGGGCGGGGCCTGGTCCGGGAGGACGTGGAGGCCACGGGCGCCGCAGGCTTGATCGCGAAAACTGCCGGGATCCCGCATGCGAGCCGAGGCCGCAGGCCGAACGCTGGGGCACGGAGGCCAGACCTTGGCTGCAGACGCGGGCCTCGTGCTGAGTGGATCCCTTTCTTTCAGCGAACTTCCAAGAATGGGGCGCTCGAGCCTGCGGTCTCCGCTGCGTTTATTTAGCGCTTTCCATTTTTGCATAGATTTTCCCCGCCCTTTCCCCACTGCACGAGGTGGATGTGTACCCAGTTTATCGAGAAACAGACCCCAAAGCGCTAGTAGCACCAGCAAGCGCCCCGTTCAGGGGTCAGCGAGCGCTTTGACCAAAGTGTATATGGAGTTTTATTTCTCTTTATTAACCCTTTATAACATTTCTTCATAGTTTCAATTTTATGAAGTTTAATGGCATCAAGCCTGAATATATATATGTGGATATATATGTGAATATATATAATTAATTATATATATTAGTTATATTTTTTTCATTTTCAATGACTTGAGTTGGATTCACCCTACACCTTTAACAGCGGCCTGGAGATGGCCAGAATTTTTCCTCTGTTAGTTAATGTGGGCAGGCTAACCATATTTTTAAAAGTGACAGCATACTTAACAGTACTGAATTGGGGCGTCCCGGGTGGCTCAGTCGGTTAGGTGACTGACTTTGGCTCAGGTCATGATCTCACAGTTCATGGGTTACAGCCTCGCATCAGGCTCTGTGCTGAGAGCTCGGAGCCTGGAGCCTGCTACGGATTCTGTCTCCCTCTCTGCTTCTCGCCCACTCATGCTCTGTTTCTCTCTGTCTCAATAATAAATAAAACATTTTTAAAAAGTACTGAATTATACACTTAAAAATGGTGAAGATAATCAATTTTTATGGTGTGTTTTTATCACAATTTTTAAAAATAAAAAATAAATCAAAATGACAACAGCTGCATGCAGACCATGTTAGGCCTGAATACGTAATGTATAGGTATCCTCTAAGCAGTAAGGTACATACATTAAAGCCCTAGGCTTCCATGCAGGATTGATTTTAGTGGGACATAAAAGAAAGAAACAGGAACAGCTTAAGTTTTCATTTCTTGTGTATAATTAGGACGGTTGCAGTGAGAATTCAATGGAGTAATTATAAGACATTTCACACAGACATGCATGGGTGAAAAGGGAGGCAAAGGAAAGAAAATGATTTGAAAGTGAGAGACAGACGCTTCATTTTAGATGTGTTGAGGGGTTTTTTTTCTTAAAATTTTTATGGCTTATGTATTTTTTGAGACAGTGAGCAGGAAGGGCAAAGATAGAGGGGGAGAAAAATAATTACACAGGCCCCTCATGGTCAGTGAAGAGCCTGATGGGGGCTCCAACTTACAAACCAGGAGATATGACCTGAGCTGAAACCAAGAGTCAGATGCTTCATTGACTGAGCATCTGGGCATCAGACGCCCCAGAGGTGCTGAGTTTTACTAGCTGGTGGCATATCTTGGAAGAAGGGTCCAGCAAGACATTTAAATTCTGGCACTAATGCAGGAGAATGATTCGATCTAGAGATAAGGATTTAGATTCTTTCACCTAGAACATAGGGAATGGGGAGTTAGGAAAAGAGTACGTGTGGTGAAGAGAAAAGGGGGAGAGAGGAAGAAGTGGGAGAACCTGAAACCTGAGTTCTCTCTGAGGTGAGGATTTGAACAGAGACGCGATGGTCAGCAGTGTCATAATCCAATGCTGCTGGGGAGACCCGTGTAGGTCGTAAGACCCAGTGCAGTGGGACACATGGAAAATGAAGAAATGGATCAAAGTCGAAAGAGTTGGAGAGAAGAACAAAAACACAGAAAGAGATATAGAGACACCTTCTGAGACTCATCAGAAGAAGAAAAGAATGGGTAAAAGTACAAAGAACACAGATATTTGGAGAAGGATAGCAGATAGCCTAAGGTTTGACAGAGTGACCTTTTGGGAGACCAGATGCTTTGTGAATAGACCATTTCTCTTTAATAGTTTTTTGCTGATTGGCTCGGCAGTGCACTTGAGAGAACCTTTATTTTCTGAAGAATATTGATGTTCACTTCATTGACTTTCCAGGAAAATTTGCTTACCTCCCACTGGCACCGTGAAATTGTTGTCTGTTTTTGTTGGTGGGTTTTCTGGGAAAGGGTTGTTTTGTGTTATTCTGCCCTACTCTTTCACTCTATTTCTCTTACAAAATATGTTCAAGAACCTATTAAATAAGATGCCCAGCAGACAAATGACGCCTCCATGTGTGCACGCACTGTGTTTCTGTTTATTTCCTACTGTGTCGCAGTCACTTCATCATTCGTGAGCCCGTCATTGTTTCTCAGCAGTTCATCCTTTCTGGACAGTCCCACCCAGCAGCCCTGAAGTCCCCTTCTCTTCCCTGCATTTTTTCTCCCGGCTCGACAAGTTCTCTCTACACCTCTTAGCCAGCCAGCCCAGGCTTTATATCTCCTCCGCTCTTCTAGCTTCCACGTGTTTTCTTCACTCTCAGCAGTTGATTATATCTCATACTTTTAAATTATACTTTATTTTTTAAATTTTGTTTTATGTTTTTTATTTATTTTTGAGAGACAGAGACAGCGGGAGCAGGGGAGGGTCAGAGAGAGGGAGACACAGAATCCGAAGGCAGGCTTCAGGCTCTGAGCTGTCAGCATAGAGTCCAACGCAGGGCTCAAACCCACAAACCATGAGATCATGACCTGAGCTGAAGTCGGACTCTTAACCGTCTGAGCCACCCAGGCATCCCCTAAATTATACTTTAAAACTTTTTTTTTCTGGGTTTTCCTGGTGGCTTAGTCAGTTAATCATCCAACTCTTGATTTTGGCTCATGGTTATAATCTCATATGAGATAGAGCCCCAAGTCGGGCTCTGCACTGACAGCAAAGAGCCTGTTTGGGCTTTTCTCTAAAGATAAAGAAATAAACGTTAAAAAAAAAAAATGCCTTTTTTTCTATTTAACTAAATAGAAAAAAATCCATTGGAATCTTAGTCCAGAAGAAGTTTTTTCTTCCCATGCCATAAAAGTTTATTGAAAGAGCTATTTTAGAAAACAAATAGAAGTGTACCACCACCCACCAAATAAAAACCAATATGGCCAGTCCACCAAAAGTCTTGGACTGAACATCAGACCTTGTGGCAAAATAGATGTTACGGTGATTGGATTAAGGGCTGAGGTGACGTGCCGGTGCTCCCACGCTGCCAAATCCCGGATAGACAGTCACCAGCCTCAAGAGAAGAAAACGTTTCTGTTGAGAATGTGTAGTGCACTGTACATGTCTGTATAACCTTTGTTGTGAAAAGTGTCCCATTTCTGAACCACGTGCTCTTTTTCCCCTCCCTTAGGATCATCCGTCCTTTGGTGCAGACATCAAAGCAAGTAGCATTTTGTCAGGTAAATTTATATTTCTTACGTGTTACTTTGAAAGTTGGATGAGAAATCTTAATAATTTAGCTGAAAATGTTATTTTTCACATAGAAAAAATTTTAATGAAAATTGTAATCACCTAGTATATTATTTCATGTATCAGAGTGTATCTAGTTCTTAGCTTAGGTCATATTTTTTATTGAGTGTAATCGTTTTCTTGACTTGTAATCCAAGATAATTTCTAAAATGGGTGGTTAGGGGAAAATACTTGAAAAGCTTTCATTTTATTTTTTCGGCTTATTCTTTCAGTTTAAAAAACAGTATCTTAGGGGCGCCTAGGTGGCTCAGTCGGTTAGGCCTCCGGCTTCGGCTCAGGTCAGATCTCACGTTCGTGGGTTCGAGCCCCGCGTCGGGCTCTGTGCTGACAGATAGCTCAGAGCCTGGAGCCTGCTTCCGGTTCTGTGTCTCCCTCTCTCTGACCCTCCCCCTTTCATGCTCTGTCTCTCTCTGTATCAAAAATAAATAAAAAACATTAAAAAAATTAAAAAAACAAAACAAAACAGTATCTTAGCTTGGTTTTCTTTGGCCAAATGGAAACTATTTGATTTTGAATTTTAATTTAAGAACATTTAAAAAGCAGAGGAAATAGATTAGTTGTGGTTTACTAAAGTAAATAATGTATAGAGCCATAAAGATAAGGACAAGCTGACTTTAAAAGTTGGTAGTCAGAAGTTAATAAATGACTCATTAAGTTAATAAGTAATTATTAGTTATCTCTTTATATACTAAATATCTGCTCAGTGTACCACGGTCTGGGAAAGCCGACAATCCATACAAAATTTAAGAAAATAGGCCATCCTCACAGAATAATTCAGCAAAAAAGTTTTATTCCTTGTTTTTATGTATATATGCTAGAATTATGCATTTGTCTTTGTTAGTGTATTATGTAAGTTAGGATCATGAATAAGAATAGCTGAAGTTAACTAATTATAACATTTGTAAGGAATTTGTTGAAAGTTGATCTGTAACTGCATAAACCTGTGATAGAAGGTAATGTCTCTGTCACTATAAACCCTAATCCTGTAAAATTAGTCCATCTCAGAGTGTCTAATAAAGAAAGTATTTGAAGACCCTCCAAGGACACAGAGCATAGCGGCAGAGTAGAGGCCCTGACGTCAGGGTTCCTGGTTCAAATCCCAGCTTTCCAATGCAAAGCTAAGTGTTTGGATTTACTGAGGAAATTACTAAAAGGTGGGATTTAAACTAATTTTTAAAAAATTTTGCAAAGACATTTCCAAGATTAACTTTTAAAGATTATTGTATTTTTTTAGAGTGACCCAAACACTACGACCGATCAGCATACTTTAGAACTGAGATTGGCAGTAGAAATTACGTAGAACGTATTCATGGAGAAGGCGACTAGAGTGGTAATCCCTGCTGCCAGTTTCTGGATTTCCCATTCAGTGTGTTTGGCTGGCCTGTAATAAGGAGGGGAAGGGAATCCTTCCTTGAGAGATACAAATCAGAAGGTTCCTCCTCGCTCAACGGGCACGTCTGGAAACGACGGTTTTCCAGCTTTTTGGGGTATCATTCAAAGTTAATAATGTGGTGTTTTGCCATTTAAGTTTAAAATGCTTTATGAACACTTAAAAGATTTGTGGGAGAGAAAAGAATTACCAAATTTCAAAGTCTCCCAATGATAAGCTGCACTTTTAATTCATATATGTTTTAAAAGGACAATTGTTGATCTAAAAGTTGTGCGTTACCTTCTCAGGAAAACTCCCCTGGGACGCGGAATTTGATCTGGGTGAGCATTAGGCAGAGTGGCGGTCACGGTCACGCTGTAAGGGCTCGGGCAGTGTTTTCACTTAGTGGTATCAAAACGGTTGTTGTTACATCATTTACCTCCCATTTGAAAACCAGCCATAATCACAATGACAGGGAATGACATATGGCCCTTCGTAGCAAAGTGGATGGACCTTGAGGGTGTCATGCTGAGCGAAGTAAGCCAGGCAGAGAAGGACAGAAACCATATGTTTGCACTCATAGGTCTAACAGGAAAACAGGAGAGACCTAATGGAGAACCAGGGGAAGCGGAGGAGGGAGAGAGAGTTGGGGAGAGAGAGGGATGCAGAACTTGAGAGACTATTGAATGCTGAGAATGAACTGAGGGTTGAAGGGGAAGGGGAGGGGGGAAAAGAGGTGGTGGTGATGGAGGAGGGCACTTGTGGGGGAGAAGCACTGGGTGTTGTATGGAAAACAATTTGACAATAAAATATTATGGGGAAAAAAATTAAAAATAAATAAATAAATAAATAAATAAAATTTAAAAATACAGACAGGAAAAAAAAAATAAATAAAACCAGCCATAATCAGTAATACCAGTTCTTTGATTCCTTTGTTAGAGTTGACAAGTAAAGTATTGGCAATTAAAAAAATTTTTTCTTATGTTTATTTAATTTTGAGAGAGAGAGAGTACACATGAGCAGGGGCAGGGTGGGGTGGGGGCAGAGAGAGAGGGAGATACAGAATCCAAAGCAGGCTCCAGGCTCTGAGATGTCAGCACAGAGCCCAATACGGGGCTCAAATCCACGAACCATGAGATCGTGACCTGAGCCGAAGTTGGACGCCTAACCGACTGAGGCACCCTGGCAGCTTTTAATCTTCTAAACTAAAGTAGTTAATTAGTAGCCCGTTTTTATTCTCTTCTTTCTGAGAAGAATTTGGGGCAGTCCAGAAAAAGAAAAAAAAAAAAGCTTGTTAATAAATTAGACAAAATAGTAAGGAATACCGAAATACTAAAGTTTCTTAAAGTGCATAACAGTTACAATTGTGTGCATGAAAGTGAGTCCGTTTTTTAATGTTTATCAGAGAAAATTAGCGTGCAAAAAAATATTCTAGGTGAAAAACAGTTGTGTTTGGTCATTTTATCTGAAAACAGTTTTTCAGATTTTTAAAGAAAATGTTCTAGAAATTAATGAGATTAATCTTTACTAATAGGAGAAGAATGGCATTGAAACAGATTTCCAGTAACAAGTGCTTTGGAGGATTGCAGAAAGTTTTTGAACATGACAGGTAATTACGAAGAAAATACAGTTTCAGATATCTCTCATTCTGTTTCCTTAATAGGCCCTGAAAGATCACTGTTGCACAAAATCACTGTTTACTTGGAAAAATATAGATTTTATCAAAATTAACTCATTTGTGATATGAGTGATTATCATAATTATTAGTGACAAACAACAAATTAAAGATGTGGTACAAATTAAAGATGCACTGAAATCAGTGCCCCTGAGCAAACAGATAATTTAAGATCTTTAGAATTCATTTTTTTATAAAAGCTGATTTGTTTTTTATATATCTCTTGAGAAACAAAGAATTTTTCTTTAGTAATATTAGTGCTACATCGAGGCTGTTACATTTATTCTTTTAGTTTATTCCCCTCATTCCCCCAAGTGACTTCTATGCCATCTACAGCAAAGACGACTAACAGATTAGTATGCTAAATAGGCCCCATTTTTTTAAGGGCCAAGATATATTCCTTAAATACTGGTAGAGTCACTTATTTTGTACATTAAAACACTTATTTTTCTGTTTCTATCTTAACCACTCTGAGGCATTGATTTTTTTGTTGTGGCTGTTAAAATTACAGTGTTGAACTGAACTGCAAAATGAAATTTGCTATCTACTTGCCACCCAAGGCAGAAACTGGAAAGTGCCCTGCGCTGTATTGGCTGTCTGGTAAGTTTTGGAAGGAGTTTCTTTTTCTTTTTAACTGGTTCATCTTACTCTTTTATCTTAATATCCTGGTGTGCTTTCTGAGCCATTTATAAAAGACTTTAGGAGCCTCTTATAGTCAACTCTTACTGTGTCCTGAGAATGACGTCAGCCCTACTGAATTACATTTATTTCACTTCCTTTACAATTAAACCAAGTAATTTAACAGAGAATGAAAAATTCTGGACTCAGTGACGAGAGCTTGGAAAAGTTACTTATTCGGGCACCTGGGTGGCTCAGTTGGTTAAGCATCTGACTTTGGCTCAGGTCATGATCTCATGGTTCGTGGGTTAGAGTCCCAGGTCGGGCTCTGGGCTGATAGTGTGGATGGAGCCTGCTTGTGATTCTGTCTGCCACCTCACCCTGTGCTCTCTCTCTCTCAAAAATAAATAAATAAATATTTTTTTAAAAAAGAAAAAAAAGTTACTTGTTTAACTTGTTCCTGCCTAAGAACTTCTGAGGTCTGTAGAGACTTTAACACTCAAATAGAACAAAATTAGGTAAAACCAGAGTACCCTGAATAAACTAGTTAGAAACTACCAACAAGTAACTTCTTATAGGCTTCTCTAGAATGTTTTAATTGGACTCTACCAGTCTTCTCTGGCAACAGTCTGGGAAATTAAAAAAGAATACTAAAGCCTCTTAATCAGTGAATATTAAAGATTCTAGGATGGATTATGAGAGAGTAAGGCTTTGCCACCAGGAGTTTGAACCTTCCTGCTAACTTCTTTCACAAGATGTTGTTGGTATTTTATCTTTAGAAGCAAACGTTGTAAGGAAAGACTCCATAAAAACCAAATTATATCATAGCGTGCTCTTTTTGTTACCTTAAAATGGCTTATATCTTTGATTTTAATAAATCCCCAATTATATACGTTTTACCAAGGGTAAGCCCCAAATACCAATCTTTTAAAATGAAAATACATGTTTCATTTTAAAAGGTACAAATTTTAAAAATAAATAAAAGACAAAAAATTAAGTGCTTTATGTGATTAGTAACTCAACAACCCATTTCTGTGGTTGAAAAGAGCAAACTGATTTTGCTAGAAGAACAACGGGTATTGCCAAAAGCAAAAGGAAGAACAAAATTGCATGTTTGTTTTAGAAACATAGTATTGTATAGCTGAAGGTGACCTTGGACAATAGGTAACTATCCTATAGGCCCACAGAAGTTATATATTACCCAAGACCAGTTAACAGAGTGAAAATGTTTTCTGACTCGTAGCCTCACACTGTATTTAGTCCTTCTCGCGTTCTTTTTGCATTTTGTTTCTGGCAGCAGCTGCTGGAGTCCTATCTCTTGGCTGAAAGAAAAGTAACCTAGATCAGAAGTACCAGGGTATTATGTAAGAGGTACTATAATAATAAGGCCCTAAATCCCTAAGCAGAATTGAATCTATAAAAACCCATCATCTGAGTATAAAAATTAGAAGTTTTGTTTACATCACATGATAGCACAGTTTTCTTAGTGAGCTGCTGAAGAACAGATAGACCTTGGAAATCAACGCTTGATTTTCTTCTAAAAAAGTAAGATTGTCTGATCAATATACTTGAGAAATAATGGCAAAAGAATTTCAGGATGTTCATTTCCTAATAGGTTGAAGGGAAACAATGACAGAAGGATTTATGTCAATTGTTTTATTTCCAAAATTAATAAATTCACTAAAATTAGAACATCCAAACTGAAATTATAAAAGATGATCCTGATGGTGTGGTTTGAATCTTTCCCAAGTCATCAGGATAGCTGTATCCTCAAGAGAATTGAAAATACGTGTCCAGGGTACCTGGGTACCTCAGTCATTTGATTTCAACTCAGGTCATGATCTCACAGCTTGTGAGTTCAATCCCCACATTGGGCTCTGTGCTGGCAGCTCAGAGCCTGGAGCCTGCTTCAGATTCTATGTCTCCATCTCTCTCTGGCTCTCCCCTGCTCGTGCTCTGTCTCTCAAAAATAAATAAACATTAAAAAAAAAAATTTTAGGAGCGCCTGGGTGGCTCAGTTGGTTGAATGTCCCAACTTTAGCTCAGGTCATGATCTCCCGGTTCATGAGTTCGAGCCCCACATCAGGTTCTGTGCTGACAGCTCAGAGCCTGGAGCCTGTTTTAGATTCTGTGTCTCCTTCTCTCTCTCTGCCCCTCCCTTGTTCATACTCTGTCTCTCTCTGTTGCAAAAATAAGTAAACATTTAAAAAAATTGTAAAAGATTTTGAAGAAAATAGGTGTCTATACAAAAACTTGCACACAAATGTCTATTCCATTATACATTTGCTATTATAAATAGCAAAAAAAAAAAAAATGGAAACAAACCAAAAGTCCAACTAACAAAATGATAAGTTAAGTGTGGTATATCCATACAATGGAATATTGTTGAACAACAAAAAGTAATGCAGTCCTTATAGATATTACATACAACATGGGTAAACCTTGAAAACCTAAGTGAAAAAAGCTATTCACAAGAGACTACATGTTGTTAAATTCCATTTATATGAAATGCCTAGAATAAACTAATCCATAAAAACAGAAAGTGATTACCTAGGGCTATGGAGGCAGGGTTGGGTGAAAATCGGGGGTGACCACAAATGGGTATGGGTTTTTTTTGGGGGGGTGATAGAAATGCTCTAAAATCAGATAGTGGTAGTGTTCCATAATTGTAAATATACCAGCATCACTGAGCTGTACACTCATACGGCATATGAATTCTACCTCCATAAAGCTGTTAACCAAAAAACCCCCCAAAGCTCTTCATAGAAAATATAGTTGATCTGGTGGATATTAATTCGTAACTGTCTTTATACTTGTGAGAATAATTCTGCTAGAAGAATTACCTTCATTTCTAGGACTGTACAGTTTATTCCCTACTACATTAATCAAGGAATTTGCATTCTGACTAGAAAAAAAATTTTTTTTCTCTCGTCTCTAAACACTGACATTTCCTAAGAATAAGACACTGTACACTGTGTCCGAGGCACAGTTCAGGCTTTATACGTTACCACATTTAATCCTCACAGCCACAGTGTAAGAGAAACATACGCAGTATTATCCCCATTTTTCAAATGCAAGAGGGGAGACTCAGAATATTCAGTTATGTGCCTAATTTTGGTTAGGCAGTAAGTGGCTGAGTACTGTCTTTAGAATGAGACGCTGCCTGAAATCCAGAACCCATTCCTTTCACAGTATTCCCTTGCCTCCGAACACATTTGCATTAAGGTCAGCACTCTTGCTTTTATCAGTATTGGGGTCAGGTCTCCACCATGATACGGCTCCAGTATTTCTGGAAGATGTACGGGGAAGGAGCATGGTGGACAAACAAAGACCTTGTTCTCCTCCATGACTAGCAAAAATAGGTATGTCCTCACACTCCTATAACACTTTCTACAATGATGCTTGTCACTTTCTATCTTGTAATTATTTATGAATTTAATCTTCATTAGCAATTACTTCATACGTCCCTGCACTGGCTGTTAGGGGATAAATAGAAACTATAAAAGTGTTTCGTGGTTAATTCTTACTGCGTCGTACCTACTAGTAAGCTTTGATGTTGCTAATCATCAGATGTAGTGGGATATGGGCCACTGGAAAAGGGGTGTTAGGTTGGGTGGTACTTAGCTCAACCATCTGTTGCCAGTTTATTCTTGGTCATGCTCACATCATTATAGTAATAGGCTCCTATAATAAGAAAACTCAGTCATCTCTTCTATCACATGCCTGAAAAGCCTATATATAGCTAGGAAAAATGAAAGAAACAGCTGTAAAAATGGGCTAAAATTTAAGGAAGGTACATGGCGACCATTTGTCTTTTAAATCAGTGAGGAATACAAAGATGATCAGGCAGAAATTTGTAGCTGAGGACTACTCATATAAAAATTATGATATTTATAGTATTATGATGACTTATTGTGAGTATTTATGCTTTGATGCAGGAATAGTAACACATTCAGTTGACGTGTTCGTTGCACCCCGTGGGGTTGAGAGAACATTTACTTTATACACCATACTGCCATTCTCCGGTTTGAAAACTCCTGATTCCCGAATACATCTGGTCCTGAGGGTTTCAGTAATTAATTAACTTTAGAGGGGAACTTTGAAAGGACAGCTATGGGAACATTAACCTAGGACAGTTCTTGATTAATACTGTTGTAAATTTTATGAGAAAGGGAACTTTATTATCTTCATTAGAATTATTTCTTTTTAAAAAAAAAGCTTCTTAATAATAGTAAGTGAGCTTGTTTTCCCATATTATACAGGGATTAAAGCTTACCAGCTCTCCACAGGATAGCATGAGATAACACTATTTCTAACCTTCAGGTTTAACTTGCACGGAACAAAATTTCATATCCAAGTCTGGTTTCCATCAAGCTGCCTCAGAACACGGCCTTGTCGTCATTGCCCCTGACACCAGCCCTCGTAAGTGCTCTCGTTTCTGACGTTCCTCGTAAGGGTATAAATCTTCACGTTCTATACAGTGGATTTCATATTTTTGCTATTATCTCAGTCTTTCAGGTGATTCCATGATAATAAAATACTGTGCTATATATTTTCCTCACTGCGAATTTTACTCATGACATCACTCTTATGAGAACAGACAGTTTTGCTATTTCCATTTTATAGATGAAGACACTTCAAAACAGAGATTGAGCGACTTGGTTAATATATCATATCGGCACTGGTGCCAAAAGAACATACTATGCATAAGAAATTTCTCTATTCCATAGGTAAACTGTCTTGTCACATGAAAACTAAGTTTTTTCTCATCTGTTCTTCATCAGTCATCCAGGAAAACATGTATTAATTTTAATATAAATAATAACTAGAAGGCTTACATTAGAGAAATGAAAATATCAAATATTTGAAAACTCAGTCCATCAGAGAGTTAAAACTTTGTGACTCCAGAAGTGTCAGGAAATAGAATTTATTTTTATTTAATTTTTTTAATGTATATTTTTGAGAGAGAGACAGAGCGTGAGTGGGAGAGGGGCAGAGAGAGAGGAAGACACAGAATCTGAAGCAGGCTCCATGCTCTGCGCTGCTGGTACAGAGCCTGATGCAGGGTTCCAACCTGCGAACAGTGAGATCACGACCTGATCCGAAGTCGGATGCTTGACCAACTGAGCCACCCAGGCGCCCCTGGAAGTGGAATTTAAATGGCAGGTAAAACTGTCAGGAAGATAAGTGGCTGGCCTTAGGAAGTAGTGCATTTCCCTTCGCAGGACATACACCAAAGCAAGACAGGTCTTACTAGAAATGTAATAAATTTAATTCAGGGGCGCCTGGGAGGCTAAGCATTGGTTAAGTGACCAACCGTCTCTTGATCACAGCTCAAGTCTTGATCTCAGGGTCATGAGTTCAAGACCCACATTGGGCTTCACAGTAACTGTGGAGACTACTTTAAAAAAATGTAATTCAGAGTACTATCAAAAATGTTAAGTGCCTAGGAGTAAACTTTAAAAATATGAAGATTTATTTTTTAAAAGAATTGCAAAACCGACTAAAGATCATAAACAAAGACTTTAGTAAAAGGAAAAATGGCATGTTCCTGGATGAGTAAACTGAATATTACAAAGAGGTCATTTCCCTGAAATTACTTATTACAGTAATTCTAGTTAAAAAGTCTCAGTTGGCTTTTTAGCTACTCACAAGTATAAAAAATAAAACCTAATAAACTTTAAAAGTTTATAAGAAAGTCCCTTTGGGGGATGAATAAATAGGGGAAACATGAAGGAGTGACTCCAAAATACATAAGGAGACATCCCCAGTGCAAGATAGTGAACTCAGCACAAGCATCTTGTCTCCGTTCCCTTGCAAAGAAGTGTTGGTAGTAGGGGAGGGTCATCAGGGAAGTAATCTCAGCACATTCGGAAGGACAGAGGATATAAGCCCTTTGACAGGTGAACAGTGAAGATTCATATATTCAGAATTTGGGGGCACCTGGGTAGCTCAGTCAGTTGAGCAACCAACCAGCTCAGGTCATGGTCTCACGGTTCGTGAGTTTGAGCCCCGCGTTGGGCTCCATGCTGACAGCTTGCTCCATGCTGGAGCCCACTTTGGATTGTGTCTCCCTCTCTCTCTGCCCCTCCCCTGCTCACACCCTCTCTCTGTCTGTTTCTCTCAAAACTAAATAAACTTTAAAAACAACTAAAAAAAAAAAAGATACATAGGAGAACATTTCATTCACAAAGAATGTCTGTGTGCCTCACCGTGGCAGTGAATTCCCCAGCCTGTAAGGGCCTTCCCTCACAAGCCTCATTGACTAGAACTAGTCACGTAGCCCCATTCAGGGACAAGAGGGCCAGGAAGTATGTGCCCCAAAAGGCAGAGACCTGCAATAGTTGGTGAACAGCTCAGCTGCAAATGAACTTTCAGATTCATTTAAAAGTGTGTTACTAAATACGGGTCATCACTACGGAGTAGGTGAACCCACAGCATTTCCCTTGCTAGGGGGCTGCAGTATTAAAGGAGAGGATGAGAGCTGGGACTTCGGCACCGGTGCTGGGTTTTACGTGGACGCCACTGAGGATCCCTGGAAAACTAACTACAGAATGTACTCTTATGTGACGGAGGAGGTAATCTCGTCTATGTTGTACTTCCTAACTGATGATTGCCAGTAGTTTGGTTTGGGACACAGACTCCTTCTGGTCCTGAGAATTTTAAGGTAGGCTGTGGTAGTATTGAATCCATTTGGCACATACTTATTATCTTAGTGAACATTCCAAAGTTTACTTGTACAATAGTCTTACTATGGTTTAAGTTAACATTGAGTACAATTCTAGAGAGGGTAATAATTATGCTGACACCTTTATATAGCACCCAGATGATACAAAGAAAACCATATATTAAAAAAACTTTGCATTTCCATGGCAGCTGGCTCATTCAGACATATTTTATAATGATTTATGAAGACTTAGTTAGAAAGGAAAAGTAGTTAAACCACTGCTTCTATTAATATTTATGTGTAGTTTATGCATTTTTCTAAATTTTCCATGATTTTAATTGTTAATATATACATCATAAAAACTCAGTGGTATAAAATTTTAACCACCCACTATTCTGTACTCCAAATAACAACTATATTTGGTATATTCCAGACTTTTTTCTGACAAGTTTTCTTATCATTGTAAAAATTTTGTATCATGTCCTTTTTGTTAATTGTATAAAACAAACATTTTCTAATACTCTAATTCTAACATAACCTTAATAATTGCATAATATTATGTAATAATTTGCATTTTCCTATTGTAGGATATTTATATATTTGCATATATATTAAGTTTTATTGAATTGATTGTCTTTATGAATCATTTTCCCCCCTAAGGACTTTTCCCTTAGAATAGTTGCCAAGAAGTGAATTACTAGACCAAAAGTTTAGACATTGTAAAGGTTCTTTCTGCATCATCTTCATGTTGCTTTCTGAGAAGAATGTACCATGTTTTCACCAGTGATACGTTAAGAATCCTTGTCTACTTGAGATTTTTATTTTCCATCTTTATTAGTTTATACTATTGTAAGACTGACTTGAAAGTACTAATTGTGTAATATCTTATATAATTTTGGGAAAGTCTAAACTTATTTCTCATACCCCTTGTCATACTGTTAAATTTTCTCTAGCTTCCCAAACTCATAAATGCCAATTTTCCAGTGGACCCCCAAAGGATGTCTATTTTTGGCCATTCAATGGGAGGCCATGGAGCTCTGATTTGTGCTTTGAAGAATCCTGGAAAGTACAAAGTAAGATCACTTGAGGTTCCAGTGACCAGTATTTCTCTTGCATAATATCAGTTAGGAACTTCTCAAAGAGTGATATTAGGGTATTGTTATCAGTGCTGGGACTAAACTCTTCTAGTGTTGGGAGTGGGCTGTAGGGGAAGAGCATTAAATTAAACACAGAGTTCCATGCTCCAGAATCAGAAGTATAGGAATCCTATTACATTTGATCTACTAAAACTATTGTAAAACAATTTCTCTTGCTTCTATTCAAACTGTGGTTGTTCTCAGCTTTTTCCCCCCGAAAAGCTTATTCTTATTACTGTGGCAGTATATATATTTTTCCCAGGAAATATATTTGTTAACTTGACTTCGATGTTCTGAGGGAAGAAGATACTCATGGTTTGTAAAAATTATGATTTCTCTCTTCTCAGTGCCTTGGATAAAAAATGGATTGCACGATAACTGATAGATAACATCTTCAGTCTTTCCATTCATTTATTTGAAACTCTATCATTTACTTTTTGTTGTTGCTGTTTTCAATGAGCCAGGTTGGAATAACCACCACGTGTAGAATGTGTGACTGGCAGTGTATACCGTAGTGTTGAAGAAGGAAATGCTGAAGCCATGATAGGCTCAGGATTGCCTCTGTCTTTAAAATCACAGGGCTGTTGGACACCCCACGATTTGTTTAATCCATTTCCTTCCCCTAGAACTTCTTAGTTATTTCAGGCGTGCCACTGAAAAATGAAAATATTTCTTATGGCAGTTTCTTAGTGCAGCATCAAATATTTTTCTTTTAATAGGCTTTGCTATAAAGTTGAATTAATTCAAGTCTTGGCAGCAAGGTTTTTAATAAATAAATAAAATAGTCTTATGTTTTTATACATAGGCAATCAGTTTATTATCAAACTGATAATAAGGGAGAAAATCAAATTCAGTTGTTTTTCGTCCTTTAAAAAAAGGTAGTAGACATTGATAAACCTACAGTGATAAGTGTTTTGAAACAAAATGATTCCATCTGTGCGGCTTACCCAGGGAAAAAGAACATTACATAGGGGTCCCTGGGGGGCTTGGTCAGTTAAACGCCTCACAGTTCGTGATATCGAGCCCTCGGGCTCTGTGCTGAGAAGAAGTTGCTTGGGGTTCTCTGTCCCCTCCCTGGCTTGCACACTCATGCTTGCCCTGTCCCTCTCTCTCCCTCTCTCTCCCTCTCTCTCTCTCTCTCTCTCTCTCTCTCTCTCTCTTTCTCTCTCTCCCAAGATAAATAATAAGTAGAAAGGAAGGAAGGCAGGCAGGCAGGCAACATTGCTTAGAACACAAAATTGTGTTATATTAAAATTCTGCCATATTTCAGGGCATTGTTCAGTGCTTTCTTGGCCCTGTTAAATAGAAAGAATGTGTGTCAGATTTAATAACCTGTTCACAAAAGTAGGCACAAACTGTTTTATATTACTGCGCATTAATTTTAAGTGGAAAAAATGGAAAGTCTGAACATAAACTTGCATTTGTGCCTTATTTAATGAAAATGTAATGTATTGCTTTCCATTATGTTGGCACCTATGGTTAACTAGCATTCTAGAACACACGGGAGGCCTAGGCTCCACGCACAAGACAGCCCACAGAAAATTGTTCGTGAATAGTTTTTGTAGCATACCCAGTTTATAAGCCAGTTGCAAATTAACTTTTGAGTTTTTAAGCAAGTTGGAAAGATTTGTTTCTGTTGGATTTTGCTAAATATAACTTTTTTTTTAATTTCCTTTGTTTCTGAAGTCTGTGTCAGCATTTGCTCCAATTTGCAACCCAGTGCTCTGTCCTTGGGGCAAAAAAGCCTTTAGTGGATATTTGGGAACAGATCAAAATAAATGGAAGGTAGGTACTGGGAAGGCTGTCTTCATGTTCATTTTTACTTTTTCAAATTTGTGAAAAAGCTACACTCCACAGACATTATCTTCCTAGTTCACTCAAAGATCCAGAGCTAAAAATAATTAACATTATTATTATGTACATAATAGCAAAAAAAAATCCTTTTTTTAATTGTATTGAATTGTGGCAAACATTCTGAGACTACATTTTTTCTCCTGATGATTAACTTATGTTTATTTCTTAAGTAACATTACCAAAAAATACCACGTTTATCACTATATTTAGATTTGCCTCTTAACCATGTGCTCAGTTGTACAAGAGGAACTGTGAGTCTGGCCTTTTAATTGTTTCACGTATCTGTTTCGATTCCAGCATCTCAGACTGAGATTTTCAATTCCAGACTTAAAAGTCTTTAAAAATAGATGTTGTATAATGTACATCTATGTGAACATTCCCAAAAGCAAGATTGCTTTTTCAGGCATGGGAGCAGATGCTTCAAAATGAAAATTAAAAATGGCACTTTCTCTCAAGACTCATTTGACTTTTGTGCAGAAATAGACTATTTGCGAACTTCACCAAGAGTCTGAAAATTTCGCAAATGCACCCATCATCATATGCATGTTAACAAGTAGGAAATACTTTGGTCGGCAGGGAGAGAAGAACTTTCTTGTCTTCCTGTTGTGTGTTCCAGGTCATTCACCCACTCAAATTTAGTTAAGATTGGTCATCGAAATTCTAACAAGTCAGAGGCTTAATCCTGTAGTCACGAGATTAGAATCGTGGTTTGCTTAGGCTTAGATTTTTATTATAGTGGAAGATGCAGAACATGATTACTCTTCGGTACTTTGAGAGCCAGCATTGCACATACTTCAATCCCTGCCACAGTGCAGAGCCTGTGTGGAGCTCTGAGGTCTTATGTCACAAAGGTGATCACCTTTCCCATCCACATGGGGCTTAGGGTCTCATAGAAGCATTGAGAAAAAGACCCATCGGTTGGGAGAAAGAAAGGGAGAGGGGGAGGCACAGGTAACCTATAAAGGAATCTATAATTTTTCTCCAAGCGGCAATAGATTTTACTATATTAATTATGTTGTGTTTAGGCGATTATTTAATTTACTGTTGGAATATGGAGCCCATGGAGAATTATGAAATCACCAAACTTAGAACTCGTTGGGTTTATAAATCCCCTTCTGCTCTCCTTACAAGATTAAAGAAGCATGATACTTTAGAAAGAGAAATCTGGGTTTTTGTCTGTCTTGATTGCATGTAGAAGTTGTGGCTAGTGAATATATATAAATAATCAAGAATACTTAAAGGTGGATAATAAATATAAAGTTCTACAGCTCCTGAGAGCATTAATTTGAGTTGTTTATATGCTTCAGATTATTTAAACTAAATCTTCCTGAAAGCTCATGGGGATAGCATATATTTGGTGCTATTCAACAGACCATAAAAGAGAAGGCTGAATATACTTAAGTCTGAAATTAGAGCCAAAAAGAAAAGACAACAATATAGACTATTTATTTGAAATAGAGAATATTTGGAAATAGAAAAATAGGAGGGAGTTAGAAGAAAGAGTCAACTGTTGTGAGATTCATAAAGGAAAAAATATGATTTTATTTTTGTCTTTTGGAGTTGAGAGATGATTAAGAACCTCAAAGATTCAGAATGAAAAAAGCTATACCATGAGGAATGCTGAGATTCAGAGTTCTTGCCACTGACCCAGGACTGCCTAGAAAAGAGGCTATAACTGGGACATAGAATTCTGAGGACCTCGTAAATAAAAACCAGGCAAGCGTTTTCTGATCTATCAGCCGTAGAGCTTAACTGACTAAATTTCTATTTGGTTCTACTGAAGTTGATTCTGAAGAATATCTTTCTGGGTACTTTCAAATTTACTTTTCAGCATTTTTCTTTTTCTAGGCTTATGATGCTACCCATCTTGTGAAGTCTTACCCAGGTTCTCAACTGGACATACTAATCGACCAAGGGAAAGAGGACCAGTTCCTTTCAGATGGACAGTTACTACCTGATAACTTCATAGCTGCCTGTACAGAAAAGAAAGTCCCCGTTGTTTTTAGATTACAAGAGGTGAGTCCCAGGAAACCTCAGCTTGTTCCAAGTAACTATAAGCAAGCACAATTCCAGAGGTGCCAGGGGGCTCCGCCAGTAATGCACCCCTCTCTCTCCCTCTGCTGCTCCCCCACTCACATGCTCTTGTTCTCTCTCTCTCTCTCTCTCTCTCTCTCTCTCTCTCTCTCTGTCTGTCTCAAAACAAATGCTTTAAAAAAAGGCAAGTTTCTATAATACTTTATATTTTGGAATTTGGAGAACTACCCCTAGTAAGATATTTTTTAAATTATTATAAGACACTTAAAGTGAAAGACTTTTGATTAAGTTTATGATGTCTAAGACCAAATTCCATAGAAAAGGAAAGCCTTTGGCAGTGAAAAGTATTTATAATTTTTTGTCCGGCCAGCCGTAGCACCAGTGACTAACAAGAAGGTTCATGTTTGAATAGTACTAGATTTGCAACATTACTGGATACGTCTTTCTTTACACGTGTGCCTGTTCTCACAGTAAATAACAAGAATAAGCTCTTCACTTCATGTACACCTTAGCCTCAGAGGCTGTGAACTGTGTGTCTCACACACATATGCGCTTTATATGGTTTGAGTTAGGTGCTAATCTAGCCATTGTGCTGCTTGGTATTTCTTGTTTAAGAAGAATCACTGAATTTCTGGGCCAGGGCAGCCCTTGTGTTTACATAAAAAAAAAAAAAAAAAAGTGGGGGTGGGTGGGTGCCAGGTGGCTCAGTCAGTTGAGCGTCCAACTTCAACTTCGGCTCAGGTCATGATCTCGCAGTGTGGGGGTTCAGGCCCCGTGTCGGGCTCTGCGCTGACAGCTCAGAGCCTGGAGCCTGCTTCAGATTCTGTGTCTCCCTCTCTCTCTGCCCCTTCCCCACTCAAGCTCTCTCTCACAAATAAACATTTAAAAAAAAAAAAGAATTACTGAATTTCACTTGGTTGGCAAGTTTTCCTTGACTAAAAAACTTTTGGTTATCCATTACTCAACCTGACTCTATGCTAATACAGTTATAATTAAAGGAATTCTGCTTTTGTTTTTAAAAAATTACTTAATTATAAGCTTTGGAATATAAAAATATTTCAGGATGAAAGTGAACACTAAATTACAAGTGTGGTTTTTTTTTAAGTTTTATTTAATTTTCTTGAGAGAGAGAATCCTAAGCAGTCTTCACACTCAGCACAGAGCCTGACACGGGGCTCAATCTCACGACCTAAGATCATTACCTGAGCTAAAATCAAGCATCAGACCCTCAACTGACTGAGCCACCCAGATGCCCCACAATGATTATGATTTTTAAAAATATTTTTATTCATGTTCAAGGGTAATGTGTCAAACACGTATGATTTAAAATACGTAATTATGATGATAAATGTCCAAATACATCTAGATCTGTTGTGCCCAAGTTTGTAAAATCTTCCCAAATCACCCCAAAACAAGCACCAGAGACTGCTAGGGAGACCGAGTCACACCTGCAAAAGCACAGGGCCTTTATTACAAGCTTAAGCTTGGGCTCACAGTCTCCACCCGACCCGCTGGCCACGTGGAGAGAGCCCCAAACAAAGGCAGGGCAGGGCCTTTTATGCCTTTGGGAGGGGGAGTTACAGGAAATGATGACAGGTGTACAGCAATCCAATCCCTGCCCCCCCCTTCAATACTGGCAGTTGTGGGAGCCAGTCACAATAGTTGGAGTATTGACCAATCAGAGTGGGCCCAGGACCCCCACATGGGACGTGACTAGGCCCGCCTCTAGAAAGGTCAAAGGTATCGGCCAGCCTCCCCCGATTGGGCGCCGCAGGAGTTGTCCCTCCTTAAGGTGCGCCCTTTCAGGAGAAGCCGGCGCCTTCCCCTTTAAGTACAGGGGAAGGCTGCCGGGCGCAGCTCCACCGCAGCAGTGCACCTCCGCCGGCTCCGGGAAGGCTGGGAAGGCCCGGTGGGGAGGGCCCGATCGGACCTGCGTCCTTACAGATCAGTGTATAATGTGGTACATTACAGCTTTACAAAATGTTTTCACAGCATTAAGTCAGTTTATTTTTATGTGGCCACATGAGAGACCATTCCTATCCTCTCCATCAGTTTTTTTTTTCAGCTTTTGTTGTGGCAGAGTGCCATACATGAAGTTTACCATCTTAACTATTCTCAAATGTGCACACCTTTGCTAATAAATAGAATGTTGCTCAGCCATCACCACTGTCCGTTTTTAAAAGCCGTTTATCTTGTAAAATTGAAACTTTATACCCAGTGAACACTACGTCTTTATTCCTCCTTACCCCCAATGCTTGCCAACCATAATTCCCTTCTCTGTAAGTCTGACTACTCCGAGTACCTCCTACAAGTGGAATCCTATAGCCACTTTCATAATTTCCTTTTTACATTGTTCATTGCTAGTGATAGAAATACAGCTGGCTTTTGTGTGTTGCTTCTGTATTCTGCTGCTTTGGAGACTTTTGAGTTTTCTCCATAGAAGATCACATCACTTGTGAACAGAGATAATTTTACCTCTTTCTTCCCAATTTGTATGCCTTTTTTCTTTTTCTTGCCTAATTGCTCTAGCTAGAACCTCAGTACTGTGTGGAATAGAAGTGGCAGAAGTAGGCACCTTGTCTTGTTCCTGATCTTCGAGGAAAAGCTTTCCCCCCATTTAGGGCGATGTTTCCTGTGGGTTTTCATACAGGGCTCCTGTCCACCTACTGTACGGGCTCAGAAAAGGAACCTACATATTCCGGGTGCACAACTAGTTCACAGGAGAACCAGATTTAAAAGCAAGGTCACTTGAATGAAAATATTTGTCCTCCTCTCATCCGTCTGACCAGTCCCAAGCACGGGGAGCAGTGCTCCTGAGCACAGAGGGGTGGATTAGTCAGTACAGGGAGACACTGTGCACAGCCTCCTCTCTGTCTGACTTACGCAACGGATCTGAACAATCTTCCTGTGTTTTTAATTTCCTTAATATTTTGAACATATGAACAATTTATATAAATATATTTTTATATCGTGTGGAAAAATATGTCAAAAACCAATATATTAGATCTGAGTTTCCATCTTCCCTCTGAGTGTCCATCTTTAATGAATAGGGTTTGCTTAGATTAAACACTTGAACATTTAATCACTTAAATTGCCTGTTTTAGATCAATAACCAACGTTGAGAAATACTGATTTGATTATAAAGAGGTGCATTTAACTGTATTAACCATAGCTATAAGTAACATAACCAACCATTTCTTTCCAAATGATATCTTGGCGCTAGCAATGTTGGATGCCTCTTCTTGCCCTGCGAGGCTTTGCCAGGAAATCGTGTTGTTCCCACCAACAACAAAGTTTCATCCTGCAACAGAGATTGAAAAATCTCTGTAGAGTTTGTAGAAGTAAAACACTGATGAAATTCTTAGAGGGGAAAAAATAAAGAAACTTTTTATTTCTGAAATGCTTATATCCTAAGCAACTAAAAAACATAGTTGGGTGTATTTAATGAGGAGTCAAGACAAAACATTCAGTTCTAAAAACAAAAAAAACAGGAGAAAGATTTGAAATAACCAGCCACGATCTTTAGCTCTAGCAGTTTTTCGTTCACTGTCCTTCCGGCAGGGACCTCAGTCTGCAGGTTTCGTGGGGGCGTGTTCTAACTGATGAACAAGTGAGTGGACATGACTGGCCACAGCCTCGGCGAAGTTGCTTTCAGGTTTTCAGGCAACTTCCGCTGACTTCAGTTATTACCTCAAGTCTGAGAGTTTTACCTGCTTTATCATTTGCTTACAAGTACAATATAACTGTATTTCTTTATGAAATGGGAGTGGTGAAGAATTAAGTAAGCTAAAAAAATATGGGATCTATATAGAAGTATGTGAACCGAGAAGAGAGAGACAAAATTATTACAATCATGTACATGATCTGCCCAACTTTATTTACTTCTTTTTGGTGTTTGCTCAGAGTCCTTTTTTATACACTATCTACTCTCAGAAAAAAAACTGAGAGCTAAGTGGGGTACATAGCAATATTTGTATGATTGTCACCTCATAGAATTTTTCTTTTTTCTGTGTTTGGCTTCAGTGAATCTAAATTGAAAAAGCACTAGAGAGCAGAGTCCTGATAGTATACAAAGATCAGATCTTACCCTGAAGCCTCATTGTCTAATTTTCAGTTACCAAAGTTACATTGTGAGGGGAAAATTTCAGTGACCTAATGGAAACTTCCAGAAACAACATTGGAGCAAGGCTATATACTACCTCTTCAAGTCTCAGGCTCTTTTTGCAGATTCTTAGGTGGTTTTGGCCTCTGCGCTGCCTGTCAGATAATAGTAAGGACATGGCCCAGAATTCCAGAAGTGCAGGGAGCTCCCACACCTCCCCACATCTCATACTCAGCACGATGATCCAGCACACAGACCCTCGGGAAGTGCTTATTGAATAACCAAGTGACCACCTTTCTACAGTCTTCTTTGTATTCTGAAGAGACTGAATAACCCAGGGATTCACATGTGTGCCTTTCTAATCGGGTCTGGAAAAAAGGTAGGAAAGCACTGCCGTTTATAAGGACAAATGTTCTCCATAGCTGCTGGGGCATTGCTGCTTTTGTGAGCCGAGTGAAGAATGAAAGAAATGTGTTCATTTATTTTTATACTCTGAGAGAGTTTTGCTACTGATGATTTTTCTCTGTAAAGTGGGAGGTAGAAGAGGAAACTAAGGCTCTTTCAAGTGTTGCTGAAAATATGTAATTGAACAAACTGCCTACCAAACGAAACCCATTCAAAGAACTTGATGAAAGGACCCAGCCCCATTTAACAGTATCGGTAAACAGAATGCGAGACTAGTCAGGAGTGACACAGTTCGCTCAAATTATGTAAGTATCTTCGGTGTACCAGAATGCCAGGAGTTCAAATGTGTCCTCCTGCTTTAAGTCTTTCTCGGTGTGTCACGGTAGGCATTTTCTATTTTCTCATAAAGGGGGATCATCTGTGAAATATCATTATGGAAGTTAAGGACATTGGTTTTGCTTTTTAGATAAAATATACTATATTTTTGCAGTACACCCCCGAGAGCTCAAAACTGTAACTGTTTTACCCTAGGACGCCTCTAATATAATAATAATAACAATAATAATAGTGGCCACCCACTATGTGCCTGAAATTGTGCAAGGCATTAAACATCTGTGAAACTGCATCAAAATACCGCATATTCAGTCACTGTAGGGACCTAGCAGCACAACGGCTTGGGGCACCTGTTCCCTTGTATCTGTGCCTGTTTTCAACCCGATACATCATTTCATCTGCTAAAAACCGGCAGGTACTACTTGGTACTATATTTCCCAGGGTTGGTCGGTGGAAAATCATGGGCCTGTTTAACCTGGTAACAAGTTAAGAATTCCACAAGTGGAATTAGCTTAATCTTGTGAATGGTCTCTAATGGGAGAAAATCTCTCTACGTAGAAATTGTTCTTTAGCTCTAAATTAAACTAATTAACCGGGCCTCATCTAATCATTGAGAAATGTGAAGCCAAATAATTCCAGAGGTCAGCCTTAATTTTGACAATGTTCCTGTCAGATTCATTTCTTTTTTTTTCTTTTTTTTAATGTTTTTATTTATTTTTGAGAGAGAGAGAGAGAGAGCGAGCATGAGCAGGGGAGGGTCAGAGAGAGAGGAAGACACAGAATGCGAAGACAGGCTCCAGGCTCTGAGCTGTGAGCACAGAGCCTGACGTGGGGCTCGAACCCACAAACGTGAGATCATGACCTGGGCCGAAGTCGGACGCTCAACTGACTGAGCCACCCAGGTGCCCCTTGTCAGATTCATTTCTGTGGTTTGGCCACAGGAAATAGACAGCGCTTTTGTGTTGCTTTGATGACTTTAAACTAGAACTCTTTGTTAGCGGCTGTTTCCGAGATATGTGCACTGCGTACCTCTGGAAGTAAGAGATGGGGAGCATGGATTCAACAAAACCTTAGGGATGTGCCTTGTTCCTTGAAACCCAGGTGATATTTTTATTAGGGCTCTTTTTGGTTCTTAAGTGCCTAGGAAAATTCCCATTTTCTCCCATTAGAGACCATTCACAAGATTAAGCTAAAAATCTTAAAAATCATCCTTTCAGTTTATTCCACTCAGCTTGTTCATTGTGTTTTGGAAGGGAGACTGCCCCCAAATTATCTGCTGTTTAACCCCCTTGGGTTCTTACCACCTTAATTTTTTTTTTTCCTCTCAAAAGCCTCTTCTTATATTCAGGATGCCCCTTGGGGCATTGCCTCTCCACTGACCTGTATCGGTGGGGGTATTTTTAAATTTTTTTATTTATTTTTGTGAGAGAGAGAACAGGGCAGGGCAGAGAGAGGGGGTGGGACAGATAGATCCAAAGCAGGCACTGCACTGACATCAGAGAGCCCTACTCAGGACTCGAACTTAAGAACCCTGAGATCATGACTGAGCCGAAGTCAGACACTTAACCGACTAAGCCACCCAGGCGCCCCTATGTCAGTGGTTTTAATTGACCAGATAGTTTGAGATTCATTTCAACTCAACTGCTTGGCATATTACATTTTCTCTCTGTTTCATGATTGTTTTCAAAACAGTTTACTGACGGTTTCTTTGTTGTGGCTTATTGCTAAGAGATGTCTGGGTTTAATGAATTTTTCCTTTTTCCTGAAATAATGATGTGATAGACTTTTATTGTGTAGAAAGTGGAATTCTTAACAAAACTTTCTGATGGCTGTGTTTAACTTCCCAATGTTTGACCACTTGGGTGTTTTTGTGTCCTTTCTTTATATTGTTTATGTGTGCTTATTTTGTATTATAATATTTTCTGTCTTATCGATGTTAATGTCTTATCGAAGTACAAGCTTGACTTTATTTATTTATTTCTTTTTGAGTAAGTGAGAGAATGAGCTGGGGACGGGGACCGAGGGAAAGAGAATCGTAAGCTGGCTCCACACCCAACGCAGGGCTCACTCTCAAAACCATGAGATCATGACCTGAGCCAAAGTGAGGGGTCGGATGCTTAACCGACTGAGCCATGCAGGTGCCCCTAAACTTGATTTCAATTATAAGCCTTCCTTATACTGTGATATTTTCACTGTTTACTGCAAATTAAATGACATGAGAGAGATGTTTAATGTCCTTGATGTTTCTGCATGGAAAATATCTTACGTTTCTCTCTTTTGTCTTCTAGGGTTATGATCATAGCTACTACTTCATTGCAACCTTTATTACTGATCACATCAGACATCATGCAAAATACCTGAATGCATGAAAAAACTTCAGATAAGAGAATCTGTTCAGAATTATAAAATTGTAATAAACAGAACTGCTGGGAAAAATCACTTCCATACATTGGATTTCATAGTGCTAAAATGCATCATTCCATAGTTGAATCACTTTCTGAATGAATATATAAAAACCTGCTTTTGATTTACCAATGTTGGGAAATAATTTAATACATCACAAGGCTTTCTCAAGGTCAAATGGAAATCATCATTGTATTAACCTCTGGCCACAAAATATGAATATAATACCATTTAAATACAGAATGTTATCTCAGAAACTGGTTTTAGAGGTAATCTAGCCTAAGCCCCTCACTCTTTCAGACATTAAGTCTGTGAAGGATGGACGGTCTTCATTATGGTTGTTGTTCTGTTGCTAGTGTCTGCCAACTACTCAGCTTCTAGGAGGCATTTAGTTGAATAAGGAAGTAGGCTCTGAAAGATTAAGTAAATTCCCCATCATTATCCAGTTATTTGTGGGACAGCTAAGATTAGAAGCCAGATTTCCTAAACCCAACCCAATGAGACTTCTTTGCTTATCTGTTAAGTCAAACATTTGTGAACATTGGTTTCTGGGATTTCTCTAGAGACAAGAATTAAATAAGAAGATTCAATCTGAAAATAAGTCTATGTAACGAAAGTTGCTTCATATGTTACTGTAAACAGATATTTTCCTGTCTTTACATGAAATTTAGCTTGGTGAGCTCACCAAGAAAAGTAATCAGTCTCTCTGTAAATCCCAAATTGTGTTCCTTTTAAGAACTTAATATGAATAAACTCATTTTGAAACATGACAGATGAAGCCTGATTATTTTTATGTTTTTAATGTTTATTTTGGGAGGAGAGAGTCGGGGAGGATGCAGAGAGAGGGAGACAGGATTTGAAGTGGGCTCTCTGCAGTCTGCAGGCTCAAACTCACAAACTGAGGTCATGACCTGAGCTGAAGCTGAATATATTAAGAGATTTTTTTATAAGGAATTGGCTTCTGTGATCGTGGGGGCTGGCTAAGCAGATCTAACTCCACAAGCAGGCCAACAACGGAAGGGAGGTTCATGAGCAGGATGGGACTCCACAGTTGTGGGCGGAAGCTGTTGCCCACAGGTGGGATTTCCTGTCAGGAGCAAGCCTCGGCCTTGTTTTTCAAGGCCTGATAAGGTGAGGCCCACCTTTTAATCCAGGACAATCTTCCTTATTTAAAGTCAGTTGGTTAAGGACTTTAATTATATCTGCCAAACTCCTAGTATCAATACCTAGATTAGTGTTTGATTGAATGACTGGGAGCTATACTCCCAAGTTGGCTCAACATGACAAGAAAATTGTTGCTTTGCTCTTTTGCAAGGTAAATGCAAAACATTTAAATATTCAGAAAATAGTTCCTGACATCTAGCCTATGATAACTAGTAAAGTCTTTCACAACACAGAATTGACTGTCAAGGATATATAGGAAACCAGTAAATTTAAGCTTGCTATTCTGTGGGGCAAAGACTGGCCTGGGGAAGGATGAATTCTTATAGATGCCTAAATATAAGATGTTTGCCCCACCAGAAATAATTCTCTCAGAGTCGCTCACATTATAAGGACTTAAAAAAAAAAAAAAAAAACTAAAACTGACCTCCCAATACTAGTTTTGTGTGCTTCTTACAGGCACCTGACAGAATCAGGTGTAAAAGGAGGCAAAAGAATTGGCACATTTCCTGGGTTATAGATGTTGCAAAACTCGCCATGATCCCTTTAGGACAGAATAGAGTACTATGAAGCCACCATTGCGAGTAAAAAGGCATGCCATGAGGTGGGTGGAGTTGCTTGTGAAACACATACCTGATAACGAGTTTGTATCTAGAATATCTAAAGAGCTCCTACGAGTTCATTTTTAAAAAGATACAAACCCACAGGAAAATGGCCTAAAGATTCGAATGGGTAGTTCATGAAATAGAATATAAATATGCCTAATAAACCCATGAAAATGGGCATAACTTCCTAAGACCAAGAAAACGCACATAAAAACGGCCATTCAATACTAGTGCACACCCACGGGAGGGGCTAAAGTTAGGAGAGCAGAAATCCCAGGCGTTAGGCTGTATGGTGGCCTAGCGGAGCGGAGCTGGAAGGGTCTGCTGTGACCGACCATGCATGTCCCTCCCCAGCGATCCCCCCGAGGTCCAGAAGTGTGTCCAAGCAAAACCTGTATGAGAATGTTCTTAGCAGCACTGCTCACCATAGCCAGGATCTGGAAACGACCAGATGTCCTTCCACATAGAAGGGGTAAAATTGGAGTATATTCAGAAGTGGAATAGTCTACATTAGTGACAGCATGCTACTAGATGCGGCAGCATGGAGGGGTTGCAAACATAGTACTGAGTAAAAGAAATCTAGACAAACAACTATATACTGTGTAAATCATTTTGTGCCATTTTATACTGTGTGTGTAAGGTTCCAAGCAGGGCAAAACTCATCCATGGTGTTCCAAGTCGGGATGGTGTTACCGTAGCAGGGGAGGGGCAGGGCCCTTGGGAGAGGTGACCGGAAGGTGTCAAGAAAGGATATCTAGGGAACCGGTGAGGCTCTCTTACTTCATCTGGAGGCTTGTTCCACGAGGGTGTTCACTCTGAAAATGCACCAGCCCATCCACTTAAGATTTATACATTTTTTCATATGCGTTATTCTGTGAAGTTTACATTAGAAATGCATTAAGTACATATTCTGTCAAGATCATAAATATACTATTGCAAGAAGAAAAACTGATGTTACACAAAGGACACCTATTTGGGGGGATGTAAGTGGCCACATCACTTACAGGTTCAAGTATGTTATGTCTCACTTAGAAACCACTAGAAGTGAAGGTAATATGTGATGCCTCAAAAGCTTGGCTCATGAGGTCTCTGATTTTGAACATGCAAGTGGAGTTTGAATAAAACTATTTCGTGAAATCTTACAGTGGAAAAATTCTAAGCTGACGTCTTAAAAATATTTTTAATGTATGTATAGTAAGCTGTGACATGTAGATATGAATTTTATACGGAAGAGTTCATAAACACATTCCAAGTGAGCCAAGCAAACTTTTTGCGTATTCTCATCAGCAAATTGCAGATCTCCAATTGGGCACACTGGATGAACACAGTATACAACATAGATTACATTGGTTTATCAAACTCCGGAAACCAGAGCACCTGGGTGGCTTAGTCGGTTAGGAGTCAAACTCCTGTTGCTAAAATGAACAAATCAGGAGACTATAGATGCTGGCGAGGGTGTGGAGAGACAGGCACCCTCCTACACTGTTGGTGGGAATATAAACTGGTGCAGCCGCTCTGGAAAACAGTGTGGAGGTTCCTCAAAAAACTATCCATAGAACTCCCTTGTGACCCAGCAATAGCACTGCAAGGGATTTACCCAGGGGATACAGAAGTACTGATGCATAGGAGCACATGTACCCCAATGTTCATAGCAGCAATGTCAACAATAGCCAAAATATGGAAAGAGCCTAAATGTCCATCAACTGATGAGTGGATCAAGATGTGGTATATATACACAATGGAGTACTACATGGCAATGAGAAAGAATGAAAAAATATGGCCATTTGTAGGAAAGTGGATGGACCTCGAGGGTGTCATGCTAAGCGAAATAAGTCAGGCAGAGAAGGACAGCTACCTAATATATTTGTACTCATAGGTCTAACAGGAGAAACTTAACAAAGGACCATGGGGGAGGGAAAGGGGGAAAATAGTTGGGGAGAGGGAGGGAGGCAAACCATGAGAGACTCTTGAGTATGGAGAATAAACTGAGGACTGATGGGGGAGGGGTGGGGAAAGGAGGGTGATAGGCATGGAGGAGGGCACTTGTGGGGAAGAGCACTGAGTGTTATATGGAAACCAACTTGACAATAAACTATAAAAGAAAAAAAGAGTCAAAGTCTTGATTTCGGCTCAAGTTATGATCTCACGGTTTGTGGGTTGGGCTCTGTGATGACAGCACGCAGCCTGCTTGAGATTGTCTGTCTCCCTCTTTCTCTGCCCATACCTTAACTCTGTCTCTCTGTCTCTCTCTCTCTCTCTGTCTCTCTCTCTCCGTCTCTCTCAAAATAAATAAACAAACAACAAAAAAGGAAACTTCTGGAGCCAAAATCACTTTATTAAAACAAAACTGCCAGGTGTTGGGTTTTCTTTTTAAGCTTTCATTTTATTGGGATTGGGTGAAGTAAGGACATGTGATTGGTGGTGATTTCTGGTGAGGACAGAAGTGATGGAGCAAATTGAGTAGCAGCAGTGGCCATAGGAGCACTGGTGACCAGAGGACAGAGTCAGTGGCTGTGTTCAAGATGGGGACAAATATTAGAACCAAGATCAACCTCTCAAAATTAGTAACTTTCCTATCAGCTTATAAATATCTAACAAAAAGGTATAAAAGGAAAATGATCCCATTCAGAGCAGCAAAGAAAAACAAAAGTACCTAGAAATAATCCAAACAAGAGTTGTACAAGATCTTTAGTAAAGTAAACCTCGAACAAATGGAGAGCAATATATTTATGGAACAGAAGACTCAATATTGCAAAGGTGTTAACACACCCTAGATTCTAGATATAAATATATAGATGCACATATGTGTAGGTATTAATATATATAGATCTATCGATGCAATGCAGCCTTAACTCAAATCTCAGTGCTTTCGATGGAAATTGACAAGCTGATTACAAAATTTATGAAGAATATGCTTTTTTCTTGAAAAAGAACAAATTGCTCTACCAGGTGTCAAGACATATTTGAAAGCTGTGATTATGAAAACAGGTTTGGACTCAGAAGAGTTCAGTGGATCAAAGAAATCCCACTGCAGACCTATTTGGGGATTGGTGGGGTCTCAGTTCGGTGAGGAAAACACGCGCTTTCCCATACGGTGCTACAAAATGACGTCTCAGCAGCTTTGTGGAGAAAGACACACGAGAGTAGATCAGGTCAGGCCCTGCATCGTGGCCTGGCTTGTAGTGGAGAAAGTATGAAAACAGCCCCACAGGTTTACGAATAAAAATAAGCTGCTAAACGATACACATAATTCAATACTGTTATTTTTTTAGACCACCGACCCAATGTGTTATATTTTCTATAGGTACAAATATGTCATAAGAAACGGTCTGAACAAAAGTAACGGCCATTACTTCTGGGAAGGGGAGGAGCTTCAGAATTGAAGATGATAGTCAAAGGGCCTTATTTTTGAAGACTGACATCATTTTTACAAGCAGAAGTTATGCATGTATATTTTGAGTTGTAAAATGTTAATTTTAAACCTTAATGTGTAATAAATGTTGAAAGCCAGAAAGAACAAACCGTGCTTACAGCCAGCTGTGTCAAGGCCTGGAAACATCATGCCTTTTACTTTCTTTATATTCCTGGGAATTTAAGTTCTGATTCAAAAATGCAAAAAACAAAATTAACTCACTCGGTGAAATAGTGAGACTTTCGGAAGAAGAGAACCTGATATGACTCCCGCATCCACAGGTACCTTGGGACTGACGGCCGCTCCACAGATGGGGCAGACAAGAGCCCCTCCGCCATCTAACTCAGGGCTGCCGAGCGTAGCAGAATGAGATGGCCTTTGAAACCACCGTTATCCTACCCAGTTGTTAGTGACCATGTGCCACTGGACCCCAAAATGGAGTGTGCTGTCTTGGGAGGGGGCACAAGAGCGTCTGTCTGTGTTTATTTTTAGTTCATCCCCCTCCTGTTAAAACGTGTATTTCTGTGCATGATTTATAATTCTGTAACCTACCGGTATGGTAATCCATGCGATGACGTGAAAATAGTACATACATCGTGGATCCGTGCGGCATGTGTGAGACCTCCCCTCTAAAGTTCTCCTTCTGTAACTTTTTGAGTAAAAGAAAAGAATTGTGAAGACCAACACACCGAATATCAGCTGTGCAATCCGTGTGAACGCTGTACCTAGAATGGTTGGCGGTAGATATAAAATCGTTTCCTCCAAGAGAACGTAGTTTTGTGCACTTCTGCAGGTCTTTTTGCAGCCCCAGCGAGTCCAGGAGAAAATGTCCTTTTGGTCTTCAGAGATAAAATAAAGGGGATCTACACCCTTGTGGCATTTGGCTGGAGACCAGGAATCCAGTCCAAGGGCACTGAATTTACAATTGCATGCATATCTTTGGCACCAGGTGTCAGCCTTCTGGCACTGACGATGCTTAATGAGCACTTTGCTACCTGGTGACAGTATGTAAAGAAGAGAACCCCAGCATTGCCTTTTTGGGGATCGTAATGGTATATATGCAACCAGTCAAATGTATTAGCATTAGCATCTCATCAGGTTTATTAGACAAGTTCAAGTACTATTACAAGTGAGGCATGGACATGTGTAGCAACGTGCGTGGACCTCGAGGGTGTCATGCTAAGTGAAATAAGTCAGGCAGAGAAGGACAGACACCGTGTGTTTGCACTCATAAGTGGAACAGGAGAAACCTAACAGAGGACCATAGGGAGGGGAAGGGGGAAGAATAGTTGGGGAGAGGGAGGGAGGCAAACCATGAGAGACTCTTGAATACTAAGAACAAACTGAGGGCTGATGGGACTGGGGGAGAGGGGAAGGGGGGGTGATGGGCATGGAGGGGGGCACTTGTGGGGAGGAGCACTGGGTGTTATATGGAAACCAACTTGACAATAAACTATAAGAGAAAAAAAAGAAAACTGGAGCATGGAAGTGAGATCTAGATGAGGCAGCAGACTTTTCTTTTAACTTTGTCAAGGTAGTATGTCTGGCATGGCATTCTGGCTTGTGTATTTGTATTTGTATGTGTGTGTGTGTGTGTGTGTGTGCTGTGAGTGTGTATGCGCATGTGTGTCTATGTGTCTGTGTGTCCGTGTTGGTGTGAGTGTGTGCTGCATGTGTGTATGTGGTTAAACATTGCATTTGGCGTGGTGATCTTCGGCACAGGCTGCGCGGGTGGTGGGCTGACTGTGCACCGCCTCTGTGTTCACTGCTGGTTAGGAAGGTTCTCTTCTCAGAAGACTGAAACCTACCCCTTTCTGTGCTCTTCTGAAACCATTTCCGTAAAAATACTGCCACCCAGTGTTTTGATTAGGACAATTACAGTAGGCCACACACTAAAAAAATAACATTTTTCAGAGTAAATGGCAAATGACTCATTTTCTTACTCATATACAAATAAGGCCTGACGGACTATGGAACATTCTGGCCTTAAACGTGGGCTAATCCAGCCCAAATTTGCTGCATCATGCAGAGAGAGTATTCCTGCTGTTGGAATGAACATTTTGATTTTTAAAATAGGAGAGAGTCCTGCTAATACCGCAGCCTTCCTCAGTGGCTCCGTGCTGAGGGATTCTGCAGTGTGGTCCCCCCACAGCCTTTCTGCTGCAGCCGTATCCCAGTCACCCCCCAAGAACTAACCTCCAGAGCAGTTCCCTCCTGCGGGGGGAGGAGGGCCGCATCTGGAGAAGCTGCCGCACCCCAGAGGGGAGAACCGTTCTTTCCCAGAAGCCCCTTCTCTCCGTCCTGCCACCCCACAGGCCAGGACTCAGACACAGGGCCCCTGCATCAGCGACTCCAGGGAGCACATATCGGCCTCTCCAAATAGTCCCTGCGTGCCTATAGAGGAGGCATTCGGAGGACCACCTCCCCGCTCCCAAGGCAGGGCAAGGCTGGGGGGTGCGGTGCACTTCCTCCAAAATCCCTTGGTCTCCTCAACTCTTCTCAGACCCTTCACAGAGAGTGTTAGAGCTGGGATTTGCATCCCCTCTGCAGATGGCCTAAGGCCTCCCTTTGGAAGGCAGCCGTACAGGGTGCCCACTATTTTGGGGATCTCGGTCAGAACTGGGACAGAGAGAGCCCCACTACAGCTTCCTGTCGCACTCATGAGAGTCAAAGAGGGATGACAATAACAGGCTACTTCTAGGGTCATTGTGGGGATCAAATGAAGTTACCCAAGTAAAGGCTTTAGCTACTTATCTGGTTATTTTTGTAGATGCTTGGTCAGGGGCGTGGGGCAGCAGAGGAAGTTGATAGGAGAATGGTTAAGAGCGTGGGTTCTGAGACAGACTGTGGGAGTTCTGAATCCCGGCTGTACTGTCACTTAGTCCGCGGGGATCATGAACAAGTCATCTCCCTGTGAGTGGGGGTTATTGTATGTGCCACCTTAATGGTTGCGTGGAGACACGGACCACAGCCCTCTCCAGTGCCAGTCAGGTAGGGACTACTCAGTAGGCAGCAGCTACTGTATTTTGTTTTCTTCATCACACTGAGATCTATGATCACTCTTATTATTAATATTTCTGTAAGAGAAGAGATCTATTACTCAGGGTCTTTTGATGCCCTTTTCTCCACTGAAATTATTTTCTCCAATATGAACTTGACAAAAGAGGTTTACTAGGAAATTAACATTCAGGGGTGCCTGGGTGGCTCAGTCGGTTAAGCATCTGCCTTCTGCTCAGGTCATGGTCTCAGTTCGTGAGTTCGAGCCCTGCATCAGGCTCAGTGCTGTCAGATTGGAGCCTGCTTTGGATTTTGTGCTTCCCTCTCTCTCTGCCCCCTTCTCTTAAAAATACATAAACATTTAAAAAAGAGAAATGAACTTTCAAATATAGCAGACCAACTTCTTTTTCAGGCTGACCAAGGAAAAAGAGATCATCTGCAGGGGGGGAGGAAAGCTTCACCAAAAAGGCAGGCTTTGGCGGTAAATCTGGAAAGGTGGGCAGCACTTTACAAAGTCAAGAGGAGGTGAGAGGACATTCTGAGCAGCAAGGGTAGCACAAGGAACAGAGATATCAGAGCTCCTGGCAAGGCACAGGAGACAGGAGACGGGAGTGGCTGCACCAGAGGATGTTAGCAGCAAACAGCTAACAGAGTGGAAACGCACGCATGGTGCTGCACTCCACTGCAGAATATGGTGAGGTACTGAGAGTGCTTCCGGTAGGATCGAGACACAAGGCTCATGCTTTATAAATATTACGGTAGTAGCTGGGGGAGAGGGTAAGGAGCAGGGCGACAGGGAGACCAGAGGGACCACTGACTCGTCATCCCTGGGCGAGCTGTGGCAGACTGGCACTAAGGTGGCAGAGGTGAAGAGGAGATGATGGGCTGACATCCTGTCTTTCCGAGGAAGATCCACATGGCGTCGTGACCAATTAATAGTGACGGGGACACATTAGTGGTGATCCTACAATGGTTGGCTGGGGAGGCAGAGAAACCATTGAAATCAGGAAAGGCATGAGAAGAAAAAGGGGTTTGGGGAGGTAGTGAGGAAATTAAATTTTAAATACCATAAGATTGAAGGATCTACAGGACTTCCAAGCGAAGATACCCAGAGCTACGTCATGCTAGATCTCACATGGGAAGTAGGACCTAGAATTACAAAGATTTGTAGATTTGTAAGTCACTACTGCTGGTGGCTGCCACCAGAGATCTTCAGCATGAATGGAAGGGTGCCAAGCACTCCTCCTAAAAGAAAAGAAAGAGAAGACTATAAAGAAAATGGGAAAAGAACACTCAGATAAAAGTGTCACCAGAAAATAAGGCGCCTGGGCGGCTCAGCTGGTTGAGCGCCTGACTCTTGCTTTCAGTTCAGGTCATGGTCTCATGGTTCATGAGATCGAGCCCATTGTCAGGCTCTGCGCCGACAGTGCAGAGCCTGCCTGCGACTCTCTCTCCCTCTCTCTCTGTGCCCTTCCCCCTCTCAAGCACGCTTGCTCTCTTTCTCTCTCTCTCCCCTCTAAAAAACTATAATTAAGCATTTAGAAAAAAGTCACCAGAAGAAAACTCTTGGGTTTCGAGAAGCAAGTGTTCAACCATCCCTTACGCTTCCCTATACAGGAAGAAGCCATAGGGATGGGACTCATGGGTTTATTATGAGTGTTTACAATAGAGTGATAGGGATAGAAGGGAAATGAACAGAAATCGAAGGCATTTGTTCCTTCACCTGTTCAACAAATATTTGCCAAGCACCTCTTATTTATTAGCCACTGTTTCTAGGCCTTGAGGATACAGTAGTAAACCAAACACAGGCCCCTACGCTAATGGAGGTTAACTCCAGCATTGTTTATAGAATACTCATTAAAGAACATTCACTAAGGATTTGGGAAGACAGGAGCGTAGACAGTATTTTGAAGGGAAGGTGAAATGTGCCTGCTGGTAACCTCCTTAGATAGTAGGCACGTCTGTCCCTCTGTCTCCATCCCCAGCTTTAGTGACGATAACAGGTATTTATGTGGCGATCATAATCCAAGAGATCAAAATCTTTCTTTTACCTCTCAAAGAACAACCATGGTTGTTAGAGACTTTACTGGCCAAGTACTTTGGCGTTTGTAATCACAGTGGAAAGTAGGCTCCTACCCATCCCCGCTTCTCCTTCCCAATCCCACCCCTGCCCTATACCATGTGATCTTGTAAAATACTAATGAGTCTGCCCCCACCACCCTCCATACAGCCTCAGCAGTTTTATTTTGTTTTGTTTTCATGAGTGTTGCTGAACCAATCGGCCTCAAATCCAGTATACAAAAAGCTTAGAGAACAGTCAGGTGGATTTTCTACTATTAACTGGATTCCATTCCTCTGATCTCATCACCTCTTTGACCTTGTCAGAAAAGGCCTGTTTACTGTCTTCCTGAAGACCTTTGTCCTGCCTTCTCAATGACACTGCACTCAGTGCACCAATCCTCAGCTCCAGACCTGCTTGCCAGGAGAGGGTCCTCTGCCCACAGACAGGTCTACTTCTTTAGATCTTCAGGTGGACACAGCTGGCTTAGCCCTGGCTGCATGGTGACACGGGTTTCCAGTACTGCCGGTGGAGGGTTCTGCCTACCTGTTTAGATGGTCCCCCTCAAGTGCCTTTACGAGTGAACCATTCACTAGAAGGCAGAACGAAGAGGTCTGGGCTCCTGTCTTCGCTATCAGGATCATGTTGGTCTTTGCACTTCACTTATCCTGCTTGAAATGTGTTGTGCGTCCTGAATTTGAGCATTCAAACACTCTCAGTTTCAGGAAGTTCTCGAGTACTATCTCTATGTTGCCTCTCCTGTGTGGTCCTTCTAAATTTCACACTAAGATGATAAATAAAGACTTGAATAGTTTCCGGCCAGTTCAAGTTGAGTCTAACCCCAAATTTAAGTGGAAAACTCTCAGGCTTCAAGCTTCAGAATTTCTTTTTTAATTTTGCATAGGAAGCTCGTGCTCGGTTGGGTATAATCCTGGGGCATGTGTGGGGGCTGCTTCAGCAAGGGATTGCTTTTTCTTCTCCTTGGTGTCCCGGGGTGTGACCACCCTGAGACACTGTAAGTAAATACTCTTCATCTTGGGGTTTCCCAGACCACAGCTGCAATGGAGATTCAAAACATGTATTCGTGGAAGATGAGGTCGGCAGTGACAACGTCACAGGAGCTGATACTTCCCACTTCCTCTCACCCGAGGACGGCGACTCTCCTTGACATCTCTCTTTGTAGACAGACTAATCTCTTTTTCTCTATACTTTCAGTGAAGATGCAGCCCTCTACAAATGCCAGCTTTGTGCAGAGACATCAAATCCCGCTCAGGACTCCCCTTGACAGGGCCCGTGTATCTGTCTCTGTCACGGAAAGTCAACAAGTTAACACACCATCTCTTGGTCAAGAGGATGATGGACTGGTTCTCCCGAATCGTCATGGCATTGCCTTCATTTTAATATTCTGGTCTTCAACTCCAGCTCCCAAGAGATTTTGATGTATATTAAAATTTAGGAAAAACTTAGCTTATTGGTCAATTCTATCAGGTAGACCCACAAGAGAGGAACACAGGTAAAGTAACTTTTATTTTAAAAAAAAGCTTTTTTAATGTTTATTTATTTTGGGGAGAGAGAAACAGAGCATGAGCAAGGGAGGGGCAGAGAGAGAGGGAGTCACAGAATCCAAAGCAGGCTCCAGGCCTTGAGTGGTCAGCAGAGAGGCCATCAGGGGGCTCAAACTCACAAGCTGTGAGATCATGACCTGAGCTGAAGTCTGCCACTCAACCAACTGAACCACCCAGGGCCCCCTCTTTTTTTTTAATGCTTATTTTTTATTTTTGAGAGAGAGAGACAGTGCGAGCAGAGAGGGGCCAAGAGAGGGAGTTGGAGATTCTGGGGATTTCCTTATTTTCTTACATAACCAAAGCACATATATGGGCACACATTGATTTTTTTAAGCATTTCTAGGCATGTTTTTGAAGGAGGTTTGAGGGGTGGATAGAAACACCTCTTGAGAGTTTGGCTGGGATAATTCTGAGGGATGAGATGTCCTGTACCGTTTCCCAGAGCTTCCTCCAGGACTCAAGGAGGAAGGACTGTCATTCACTGTGGAGTGGCTTGGGAATGCGCCCCCTATTGGCCACCGTCCCTCTCGAGCCCCACCTCATACTCAATCCCCCTGCAGGCTCAGTGCCCGCCAGTGACCTAAGAGCCCTTCTCCCTATTTCAGGGTCTGTCCAGTTCTTTTAGGAATTGCCCACCTAAGACTGCATGATTCTAGGAACTGGAACATTCTTCTGGAGGAGGCTTCTAAAATATCGTATCAGTGGCTGTTCAGTGAATCCCCATTTTTTTCTTTCAGCAAATAATATTATCCTGGGGGAAATGCATATCTTCTAATATTAACAAAGGAAGAAAGACAGTAAAGTTTTACTTTGTAAAAATACATAGGGATGTCTCAAAGAAAATATTTCAAAGGTTTAACAGTTTCCTAGAAGACAGGATTACAGGTGATCTTCCCCAATCTCTTCATACTGTCCAAAGTTTCTGTGATGAACATGTATCACTCCAATAAAGAGAAAAATATTTTCCAAAATTAAAAAAAAAGGAAACGGATATGGCAAAGAAATTGGGAGCCTCTTCCTAGACCTCATTCTAAGTGTGAGGAATGCTTCCGATTCTACTCTGTTTTATAAACCTCTCTCCCTGACCTTGATCTGTCGTAACTACTAGCATTTAACTGGTCCCAATAGGCGCAGCTTATCAAGTTTTATCCCACAAACATGCTTTCTTTTGTAGCTCCGGAATTCTAAGTATAGCCAAAATAGGTGCTGTCAGCGCAGCCACGGGGTGGGGGTTTTATGGTGAAAAAGTTTGTACTTAGACCTAGCCAGGCAGCTGGACTCAGTTTAGATGATCCCAATTTCATTGGCAACATCCAAAGAACCATGGTCATTTTTTTTTTTTTAACCTCTAGAAACTTCAGTCCATCAGCTCTCCTGGGATGCCCTCTCTACAGTGAAAGGGACACATGCCTTACAATTGAACTTGACCCTGACTTGCTCGCTTTCTCACCTGATGTGAGCTTGAACAAGCTTCTTGAATACTCCGAGTCTCATATTCTTATTAGTTTGTAGCCCTAATTAGAAGCGATGGAAGCCCAACTTAAATTGATTTTACTCACTTAGCCTCTTGAAAGAATTCATGGAGGGGTTGACTACCCGGGCTTCAGAAATTCAAGGCTCTTACTACTGGGCCCAGAAATGCAAACATCAGGGGTTTCTTTGCTGTTTCTTGTCCCCACTTCTCTCTGAATGCCAGGCTTATCCTCAGGGTCTCTTCCAGGTTTTATGTCTTTTGTCACCAGTCATCAGAAAATAATTAAAATCTTGCAAAAGAGATTTATTGGTCAATTGTGAGTAAGGCGAACCAGCTGGACATGTGGACAACGCCAGGTAAGAACCACAAAACCTCACGGTATAGGAGGCAGGGCTAGTTACTGGACGCATCTAGTACAGGAGTATAGGAGTCCACAAGTCCTTTAGTGTTTTGGCAAGAGTTTTCGAAATCACGTGTGTGAAGTTCATTAATTCTTCTAACTGGCATCTTTTTGTGCCTACTACAGGACAAGTACTGTTCCAGGCAAGAGGGGAGTCAGCAGAGAACAGAAGAGACAAGTAGCCTTGTTTTAAGGGGGCTTATAGTTCAGACAAAAACCCACAGTAGCCACTCAACAAATACTGGCCGTGAAGGTGGCCCGGGAGTGTGAGTGTGAGGAGTAACGTGGCCGGGAGTGGGCCCTGCTTCCCACACACGCCCCACACTCAAGGAGTGCCAGTTCGTAAGAGAACTTCCCGGATCATACATCCCCAGAGAGTGGACTCGCCTGGATCTGGTCTCTGCTCGCTGCCCTCCTGTGAAAGCTGGGAGATTAGTTAAGCAGCCTCACCAGGGTCATTGCTGCCTGGGTCTCCCAGACTCACCCAGGAAGAACTGGGACGCCCCTGTCACGGCCGTTGGCCAGGACTCGGTCTCTGGGCCAGACCCCAGCTGTGGCCAATGCCACATGGCTGCACTGCACAGGTGTCCCTGCCAGGTCCCCCAGGGCCTGTGGCCTCCCTGTCGCTTGCCCCTCACACATTCCCCAGTTGCTCCAGCAGAATTACAATGCACAGCGTCTGCAGGTGCTGGACCTGCATCGCGTGCAGAAGACTAAGATACCTACGATTTCGAGGTTTGGCGCAGGAGACAGGTTCCCAACCAGGACACTGGGGGCCATGCGTAGGTTTTCTCACCTCAGCAGAAACAGATCTTAAACGTAGAGACCCTGACACTGGTCCCAGTTAGGCGGTTGGTCTCATGTGTCGTGTGGTTGGGATGAGAAGACAGACACGACCAGCCACTGTTTTCACTTGAATTCCTCAAAGCAGCTGTGCACCCACCAGACAGGTTGCACGTGTGGGAAGAGCCCTGGCCCGGATTCACGGGAGGGGACGCAGGCAGCCACGTGGCGCTCTGCAGGTCACTTTCTGCAGGGGGCAGCTGAGCAAGGACCGGATGCTGCGGTTCGACAACACCCACCACAGATCCCTCAGGCTTCCTCAGGGACACCTTCTGGAGCCGCCACCCAAGAGACAGGTGGAGAGTCCTGAGTCTATACTTCCGCTCCCACTCAGAGCAACTCTGCTTTAACTGCTTCCAGGGAGGATTTTAATTTGGGGAAAAAAAACCCAAATTGTCAGGGGCGCCTGGGTGGCTCAGTCAGTTAAGTGGCCGAATTCAGCTCAGGTCACCATCTTGTGGTAACACATCTTTTGGAGTCTGTCTCCCTTTCTCTCTCTGCCCCTCCCCGACTCACACTCTGTCTCTCAAAAGTAAATAAACTTTGGAAAAAAAATAAATTTTAAGGAAAAACTGTCAAAAATATATATTACATACACACACACTCACATATATACACTAATAATTGCTACAATCTATTTCAGCAATGACACCCTATGATTTCTTTTGTGACTACAGTCAACCTTTGCATCAGATGGGTCAGTCAGTCAGAAGATGGTTTGTACAAATTCAAAGTTTTAATGGCTGTTAAATAATAAAAGAGAGGATATCTGCACTATGTACATTCTGTCCACTTAGGGACTCTCGGCTGACCACGCACATTTTATTGCACATATAAACAGTGTACAAGGATCTTGAAGACGTCTTCACCATACAAGGCTGCATGTAAAAGAAAAAAAGCCATTGCACAGAATATTGAAGCCATCTGAATTATACAGCCAACTTTAAGAAAAATGCTGAAGATTAATATCAAAAGAAATATTTTAATTTTGGGGAAAAAACCCCCTCTCAGAACAAGGATTACAGAGCTTCATGTTGTCAATATATACATGTAAAAAAATATCTCGGGACCCTGCATTCTGAATGCCCATCAAGGTGCAGCAATCGAAGTTCTTATTTCTGTATCAACCTTCACCTACTGTTTACATTGAATACGCTCTTTGTCCAAAACGTCCTTCTTTTTTACATCATCATGCTTTTTGACAAAACAGGTATTTGTGCAGTACAGGAAAATATTAAAATATATTTTAAGTTAGCTTAAAGTGCACAGTACATTTATTTGACAGGAAATAACTACTAGCTGCCAATTCAAATGACCATTTTCAGTAACCCCTCCGTCTTGCCCAGAGCAGCGGGTAGCCTCGGCATTGACCGACGCGTGTTAGTCCGTGTTCAACGCACACCATCGTGCCGGCATCGTCTGTTTTGTGTTCACCCTTGTATTTGTCTTCTGAATCGTGGCTGCTGCTGCTCTTACAACTCACAATGGCTTTTCACGGAGCTGAAGCTGCAGTCAGGCGCCACAAGGACAAGACTTTGGAAGAATGACTGGGCTGGGTGAGTGCGCGTGCGTGTAACTGCCTCAAGCAGGTGGTTGTGTCTGTTAAGCCTTACGTGACCCTCTCAAAGCCGCACGGCTCCCTCGCCTTCGCTGGCTCTTCTCTAGTCGTGTTTTGGTCGAACTTACTTTTCACTCCTTCCTAAGCTACTCAGTCTCCAAACACCACTTACCTAACTGTCTCCGAAGCCTGCCCGGGTGTTCACGCAGCTGCCCCAACTTGCTAACTCACTTCTGCGGTTTCACACCGGAGACCGCAGATCTTGCGGTGTTTTCTGGAGGCCACCAACTAACTTACAATAAAATGAGCACGTCCGCATCTGAGTCGGTTCCTCTTTTAAGACTGGCAGCGGTAAGAAGTGCTGGTTTCCTGACCCAGGTCCTCAATGCCGTGTGTAATTCCTGCTCGCTCAGTCAGAGCTGTCCTTAAATCAATCAATGTTTTATTACCTCCGTTTTCCAATGCCATTTCCTGATTATCTACCTTTGGCCTTAGACTTTCTTTCATTACCCACGTTACAGTGCAAAATTATACTTCAAGACACATGACGCTAACACTTACTACTTCTCTGTGTTAAAACGTGAATGTTTTGTGCATAGCAAAATAAGTCTGAATCCAAAAAAAATAATTGTTCACATTTCATCTTCAAGTTTAATGTGCCTTTTTTTAATCACAGCTATTTACAAATAACTTTGGGGTGCTCTCTTGATTTCAGTCAGTTCATTATGAGAGGACAACAGGCCTGCTGGAATGTAGGAAACTGGATGGAATGCAGAAATAGAAATAAAACCAATGTTCCATAAACCAAAGTGTAAATAATGCCTCCCCAGGAAACAGTTCTAGTCACAGAAGCACCTGTTTTTTGGCTTAATTTTTTTGTTTGTTTGTTTCTGAGTCACATACACCAGAAAACATGATTACTGAGACCTAAAACTACTGCACACCAAAGAGCATAGAAAATAATTCAATATTTATAATATTAAAATAAAGTGTTTAACCACAAAAAAGCAGTAATAAAATAGTTTCCTAATTTACAATTTGCATCCAAAGGATGAAATAACAACTCACTAATAAATAATATTTATATAAATATTTTGTATGTCGAAAATAGTTTTTAAAAGGCAATGGTCTCAAGAAACATCTTGAAAAATTTGGTGGTGAAAAACCTGATTGGGTCCCCCGCCTCCCCCCACCAAATACCCAAGAAGTTTGGTGTGAATAAAACAAATGCATCTTGTTGCAAAATGGTTGTGCTTGGTGTTTTGGTAATGGCAGTAGGTGAGTGTGGGAGGGATGGGAGGAGGTTGTAAAAGGCATCGATGTGCTGCTCAGTTCTTCACAGACAGCTCCCTCACTGGCTTTAAGGTAAATCTTTCTTATATCTTAACAGTGGAGGTCAGTTCTGAAAGGCAGAAAAAATCTCCCCTTAGGTCCTCCCTTCAATGCAACTAGAGCCAGGGAACTGACAGGTAGTGAGCGGGAGGGTAGGAGGAACAGGTGCTGAGAGCAGAGTTCAGGATCTCTGATGAGAGAAGAGTCTGAACCGACCCAAAGGCGAGGAGCTGGTTTCATGTGAAGAGAGACTTCGTTACCGTTACATCTAGTAATGCTTGAACGGTAATGCCCACTTTGACCAGGCCTTTCTCTTCAAGGATGTGATGGGGCAGACACAGTTTTTCCTAAAAGGGAGAAGAACACAACGTCAATTTTTAGATGACCAAAACATAATCATAAAGTCTTAGGACACCAATGTCTGGAGCTGAATTGAGCTCTGACATATGTCTGTCTGGTCGTCTCAGACTGTGCTCCCTCCCTTGCTTTCAACCCATTGGCAAAGATCTTTTCTGTGTTTGCAGAGAAAATAATGATTTTTCACAAGTAAAGGTTTTTCAATATGTGATAGAGCTAAACATTTAAAATAACTTCATGATAAATAACTGAGCTACATAGAGTCACGTGGAAACCAAAATGCCAAGAATATATTAGCTGACATTCTTACAATGCAGAATTGCAAAGAGATTCTCACATATTTTAAAGGAAATAGTATACTCATTTACATGCTGTCCATGCACCATTCTACTGACCATAAGCCTTGATTTTATTTGCTGTCATCTCTGAAATGGAGGCATGTGGTGAACTGGTCTCCTTTCTTCAAGGTTTATCAAGGGCCTTGTAAATAAGTAATTTTAACCACAGCCTTCATTAGTGTCTCTTTTAAGACTCTTCCATAAAACTGTCAAAGACACAAATGTCCTGTTACTTCCTCATGTCGTATTTTTGCTCTTGGGAAATGGCCAGTACATGCAAATCAATGAAATAATCAGCACAAATCACTGCTTATGGGGGAGAACCTTGCATGCTCAACCAACCAGTTTACGAAAGAACACAGTAAGATAAGTTCACACCTTTGTCATGTGGCTCTGGGAATGAGGGGAATTTCCTTGCTGAGCCTGTCTCCTTGGCTAGGAAAAGAATCCATAGCAAACGCTCACTCCCATCTACGAGGTCATGCTCTCCACAGCCCAGTGACCACTGTTTCTAAGCGCGGTTTAAATGGGGTGTGCGTCACACCCCAGACAATGGACACAGTGTTTAACATGAAGCCAATCAGGATCTTGGACAATGTTGCTGTGTTTCATGTGATTTGTGCTTGGGGAACCAGATCCTCCTACTTCCTCAATGCAGAACTCCCCATAAATTGCCACGGATACAGGCATTCTGTCTAGAACGATCTTTAAAGGACATGCCAGGACATCAAGTAATTTGCTCCACTGTTTGCAAAAGTCATTTTCTGAAGAGGGAGGGGGAAAGGGGATGGGAGGTGATGGTCATGGAGAGGGGCACCTGTGGGAAAGAGCACTGGGTGTTATATGGAAACCAACCTAGCAATAAACTATTAATAAAAAAAATCATTAAAAAAGTCATTTTCCTATACTCTCTCAGCCACCTTTTTACCCCCATCCCCATCTTTTTCCATAACTTGTGGTAAGTTAAGAGTATCTCCAACTCTCTGTCTGGCACCAGGTCTTAAGAAATGGGTACATGTCAACACAGGACAACTGATTCTTTAAAGCATAATTTTAACCATTATTTCATGTGTTTGCTCTGTATCATAATAGGATTATCTTGTCAATGGCATATTAAGTGGGCATGCAGGTTTATGCTGCTGGCCAACGTAGTAGCCACATGTCACTGAGAAAGGATGGAAGGTTCTGTCTAGGGGCCATGAGCTGTCAGCAGGCCAGGATGGGCATGCCATAGCCACGTATCAGTGTATATATCCTTTCTTGACACCACTTGCCAAAGGCTTGTGAAATCACCCATTGGTTCCACAGGACAGAGCTGTGTTTACTTCATTCTTATGATCCATACAGCACCCAATTTGACATCTGGATTTGTAGGCAATTACAAATGGCCACTATATGGTTAAGCTCCTGACACAAAGTATTACTTGGGGAAAAAATGAAGTCTTCTATTTACACCATAAGTTAAAATCAATTTGAAATGAATTAAAGAGTTAACGTTTTTAAGCATTTAAAATTTTTTTCAATGTTTATTTTTGAGAGAGAGAGAGAGAGAGAGACAGAGAGAGAGAAAGAGAGAGAGAGAGAGAGAGAAAGCGCGTGCGTACAAGCAGGGGAGGAGCAGAGAGACAGAGGGAGACACAGAACCCGAAGCAGGTTTCAGTGTCTGAGCTGTCAGCACAGAGCCCAAGGCGGGGCTTGAACTTACCAACCATGAGATCATGACCTGAGTTGAAGTCGGATGCTTAACTGACTGAGTTACCCAGGTGCCCCTAAAGAGTCAACTTTTTAAAAAACAAACCAAACACCTCTTCTAATAAAATCGACATGAATATTCAGCATCTTCTCTTCTAAATAAATGGAAAATATCTAAGCCCCCTTCCCCTCAAAAAAAAACCCAATTAAAAGATAAACAAACTCTAAAAAAGTATTTGCATCAAATTACAAAGAGTTTTATAGGACACATAAACTCAAACTACTGAGAAAAACAGTAAGATCAATAGAACACTAGGGGAGAAACACAAAGGAGGCATATGCCCAAGACATTTGAAAAGACACTTTGCTCCTTGACCACAGTGTTTATTTATGTTTAGTCCCAACTGTTCCTGAATTTATTTACTAATATTTCTACAGGATCAAAGCCATGTACAACATGGCTTTTCTGGGGCTATGTGCCCCACCCTAAGTGCGGTTTAGCATGTCTCCATTCATGACTGCCCCCGTCCCATTAAAGAGTGGTTCCAAGCTAGAGGTCATGGCTGGGAAAGGCTGGAGTCCCAGAGACACAGGGATGGGAAAGCACTGAGGTCTCAGCCTCCCGCTGACTTCTGCCGATGTCACAGACTGAGTTTGCTTAAGGTCATCCTGTCTCCCAGGTCTTTGTTTCTCCAGTCATCATTTCTCACTTCCTGGTCTCCTCACTCCTAAACTTGGTGCAGAGTCCAAGGATCTCCCTTGCAGCCTTCCAGCTGGCAAAGAGAAGTAAACAGGAGATAGAAAAAGGTACTTCTCACATCCTTCCTGCCTTTTCTGCTTTCATTCGTTCCCTGAAGAAACCCAGAAGTGCCCTCAGATTCCTTGCACGGAGTTGGTGGGAACCTAGGGAGACTGGCATGAGCTGGCCGAAACACACCCACGGCAGTTCAGGCTGCAGCGTCGCGGGACGGGGGGAGGGGACTGAGCTGAGGCGCTGCTGGACAGCTGAGCAAGGACAGCAGCGGGCCACCTTCCACACGCTGGTCCTGCCACTGCAGATCTCATAGGGGCACGGTGACAGGGTCCCTGAAGTGACACAGAAGTTGGGACGGGGAAGGAACTGCCATAGATTTATGGCTGGATCAGAAGTGACAGAGAAGGGCCACCCAAACCTGCCTAAAACGGATTTAAAGCAGGGATCACTGCACACTTACACTGACTTGAAGTGCATTTAAATTTCATGGTCAGAGAAGCCTAGTGGTTCTTCTTAGAATGTGGCACCATTGCTGTGTCTCCCTGGAAAGCACTGAGTCATGAAGTAGTATCTCACATAAATATAATGCTTCTGATCCCCTCTGAAGAACTTGTGCTCGATGCTGTGTCTCTCATGGTGGCATCTGGAAGGTTCCCTCACATCCCCTCATCCAACTCTTTTTGGAGCCATAGCAAAGAGGGCTGGAAAAGACAGGCAAGCCATAAAGCCTGAATGCTAACTTAGAAAGGCTTCCAGGCCCCTTCCTACATGCTTGGCACCAATGCTATAGATTTACATCGCTTATTTCTTCATGACGACTGTGTAAGGTGGATATAATCTATTTCGCAGATGAGAAAACAGAGATGTAGAGAGTTTAAGTAACTTTGTTAAAGTCACGCAGCTTTTAAGTGCTGGAACCAGGGTCTGAAGATGTGCCTCCTCTCCGAGCTGGGGCTCTTTCTACAGCATCAAGCTGCTTCCCAGAAATTCCTTCAATGTGGGAGTAGGTTGTAACTTGGCCCCTGGGACAGGGAGAGGCCTCTGGGCCCTCAGAGTCCTCTCCCGGTAAGTCCCAACAAATTCAACATCGCATCGCATCAATGAGTGATGGGCATCAGTTGTGCCCCTTGGCTTGTTTGGCTTCTCTTTAAAGACAGAAACAGATATCGGTCGTGCCCTGGCAGAAAACACCTCACGGGGGCACCCCTGCCTTGGCTCTCCTCTATGGTTCCTCATGCTCCCAAATGGCTGCACACCTACTTCCAGGCCAGCTGCTAGGCTAAAATGAAGTCATTTACGTTGGCATATTTCATATTGTTCAGTCTGTTTCTCACATGCAAGTTCCTGACACTGAACTGAATGAACCTACAACAGAACTCTCTGCATTGTTTTAACACCAAGAGAGTGTCAACTCCTGCTCAAGAGGGTCAGTTTCTTCCAATGTAAAAGGACGACCATGTTAGAACGTTATGGACTGAGAGTGTCTTGTCACTCATCTGATTCTCTGCTTTCCAGCCACGCCACCTTCCGGTGCTTTCTCCCTCTAGAAGACCTCATTCTCCACACACATTTGCCCCTTTTCTTACCTCCCCAGCACACAGCCCCCTTCTCTGGCTATCCCTACACATCTTTCAGGTCTCGGTGTCCCCGACAACAGTGGAAGGAAGGCTTTGCAGACTGTTCCCCTTCAGAGTCCGATCCCCCGCTTCCTACTTTACAGAATCCTGTATTACACTGAATCCCGTTTTCTTTGTCCCCTAGATCAGGGGTCCAAAACCCACTGCCTGCAGGCCAATTCAGTCCACAGCCTGTTTTTATAATAAAGTTTTATGGAGACACAGCCACATCCCTTTGTTTACGAGTCATCTATGGCTCTACAACAGGAGTATCCAGTCTACAACAGGAGAACTGGGTAGTTGTAACACAGATTGTAGAGCGCACAAGGCATAAACTATTTACAATCTGGCACTTTACAGGAGAATTTTGCTGGCTCCTGGTCTAGACTGCAAGATTTTTGAAGACAGGGTCATGTATCATGGTCACCTTTTTATCCCCCAAGTCTACCACAGAGCCTTACTCAAGCGTGCTCATTCAATATTTGAAGAATGAATAAATGAACACAAGCACAAATAAAATTGCAGTGAAAAGCCAAAGAACTGGACATGGACAGTCTCAAAGAAAAAAAGCACAGATTCTATATATATCTGATTGTTTTTTTTATTGAGAACTAATTTCAAAATCTGAAGCCTAATTTTAGAAATGAAAATCTCCAGGGCACCTGTGTGGCTCAGTCACTTAAGTGTCTGACTTTGGCTCAGGTCATGACATTGTGAGTTCAAGCCCTGAGTTAGACTCTGTGCTGACAGCATGGAACCTGGAACCTGCTTTGAATTCTATGTCCCCCTTTCTCTCTGCCCCTGCCCTACTCACACTCTCACTCAAAAATAAATAAACATTTAAAAAAACTTAAAAAGAAGACAGACTATCCTAAAATGGTATTATAATATTTCTCACTCAATCCAAAACCATTGTATTGAAATTTTAATCCACTGTCCAGTACTTTTACCCTGTAAGGTGAAACATCCTGTGCTCTTATGGCAGGGACTACATGGATTTTAGACAACTCTAGCACTAAATTTAATGTCTTACAAACAAATGGTATCAGGATATCTTGTGCCTTTTTTACCCATTCTCATCAATGAAACTCCTACTTAGTTGCCTTACATTTGAGTTCTGTAGCTCCCTTCCCACACCCCATTCCACAGGGGTCTCCCCAGAACTGTAAGCTGCATACAAATCATGACTCTAGAAGGGATGAAGAGACACATCAGCTGTGACACACTGTGGAAATCCTAACACTGAGCGGTGAGCTGCCATCAGTTGGAGGGGCTGGAGAAAGAAAGATCTATTTGAAATAGAAGGTTCTCTATCTCAAATAGAGAACACAAATAATTGGTTCTTTTTAGCAGGCACGGGAAGGAAGTACTGGGAAAATGGTCTTTCTTGTGTGAGGAAGGAGATTTAGGATTGCATATACAAATCATACAACGAAATCCCCGAGCAGTTCTCGGACGGACGACAAGCGTGTCAGTTTGCACACGGAGTCACAGTGAAATGACAGGCATCACGAGAGCATAGGAGTTAGCGTGTGGGTACCCTGGGGAAGAACCACGGGGAGGCTTAATATTCTGTATAGAAATGAACTGCTTGACATTGGGCAAGACCATTCTTTCAAAGTTTTGCCTAAAGGGCTAAATTAATTGTGTTCTGCTAGTTACCATGCCACCTGATTAAAAAAATACCACCCAACAGATCCCAAGAGTAGCAGCACATTAGGGGACAGAAAAACTATTGACAGGAGAAATGAGAGTGCATCCAAAGAATCCTTTGATGCCAGAATAGAAATATGGACAGAGCCAGAGAATGATGTCAGCTCAGCACCAAAAATTAAATCTGATCTCATGATTGTTCTACTCAGTTTTTATTGATAGGATTTTCTTTCAAGTGCCACCCTGTAAGTCATCACTCTTCTTCCTTTTTGACCTCCCCCCCTCCACCCCCAAAGAGAAAACCAAACAAACAGTGGTGATGATTACAGGGTAGCCTCAGTGCACGGCAGAGCCACATGGAAAAGCAAAGGCTGCTCTAGGTGGGAAAATCAGTGTGTCGATGGGCCAATAAGAACCTGGAAAAATCACTTGAAATGTGTTTATTAAGCAACTTAGGGCTCAGGGTGCTCATGAGACATTGCACAAAGGGGTTTTATTGTGTTACAGATTGAAGCATACAAGACAGCACCAGAAGTATTTCAGTACATCTGTGGGTTGTTTATACATAACCAAGCTTAATTAGGTCACTTCCACATACCCTGTTCTTCGCCATTCCACACAAAATCAGGAGGGAAAAGCTATCTTCAAGGAAAGAGAGTGTTTCTTGGTAGAAAATATGACTTTATTTACCAACAAAGAATATTTATAAATATACTCTTCTAACTATGTGGGTTTTCCATATTCTCAAGTCCCCTGGATTCATGGACATGTTCAGAAAAATAAGATTATCTTCTTTGTAGCCTTGATGTAGACTCTGGCATCTCAGTAAACTAGAACTATCTTCAGGAAGTTAACATTGTCATCTCCAAAATTTAAGAAATAGTACATGACACCCAGATGTACAAGGAAGCAGAGGGGAAACTGCCCAAACCTCAAGCAGGGAGTTCTCCTATTAGAAACAGAGATCTCAGAACCAGGAAGATCTTGTCCTAGACAAGATTCTAATTTTTTTTCTTTTAGTTACAAACTGGTCAATCAACATTGCTCCAAAAGTGGGTTTAGTTAATATATAATCCTGTAAGCTTACTCAGGAATAGAAGCAGCTTGTTAATGTCACTGGAAATGCCCAGGCATTAGGGAAACTACATTCTGCTAAAGAGCAATCTTATTGTTGGCTTCTGCCATAGTAACCCAAGTCCTCAGACCCAGAATGTTCTATGACTCATGGCTTTATTTGAAAACAAATACAGTCAAATCCATCAGGTTTTTGACTGCAGCTATGATGTGATGTAGCAAAAAAGCAGAAGGACTCATTACATTATTTAAAAATAGAAATGCCTTCTGGAAAATGCTTTTCTAAGAGCCTCAGAGTAGACCTAGCACGGAGCAAAAGGCAAAACTATGCGGAAGTGATGTGCAAGTGAATCCTCCAGGTGGCGCTCTAACAGCAGTGGCCCCTCCTTCCCCAGCACCCCCCACCTCCTTCCCAGTCAGCAGCGCAGAGGGGCTTGCTCAGGGTCGAAGAGGGTGACCACCCTCCCACTGCAGGAAACAAGGGGAATCCAACCGAGTGGTCAGCAAAGCAGTCATTCACTGATGATGTTTTTCAACTTGGTCAATAATGGTATTATTAAAGACTTTTATAGACCAATTTGAGCCCCCAAATGCTGATTTTCTGTCTTCTCTGCAAGGTGGCTCCATTACATATCAATTGTCCAGTCCTGAATTAGGATCCAACACTGACCCAAAGTAAAAAGACTACCATATGCTAAATCCCCTCTGCTCCTGTTCTGGCATTTTCTTCCACTCTACCCAGGGCAGCAAAGCTCATAGGGAGAGAGAGAAGGACTGCATAGCGCTCCTGTGGGCACTATGTGAATGAGAAAGCACAAGGTCTGGATACACTCTGTGGTCACTGGTTTTCAGGAAGCGAGAGAGATTATTTAATGGGAGCTGCATTCTATAAAGTGTGTGCTTTGGGAAAACCTGACTTGTAGCATTCAGCTTCAAAATTCGAGAGATTACTAAAGAGATGTCAGGGACAGAAGCTGGCAAAACAGAGGCTTGGAGGGAGGAAGGCCCCTGCGATGGCTCAGGGTGACACAGCAGAGTGTTTGTTTGGACGCACATGCAGGGGTTATGCGGACAGAGCATTCCAGCGGTAAGTGATATAGATCAGCACTATAAAGAGAATATGGACAAGACAGAAGCTTATAAGGTCCCTGGAGCGAAGGGCAGAAGTTGGTTGTGGGGGTTTCTCCCCAAGGGCCAGCAGAGTGTCAACAGTCTTTCGAATGTGACGAAAGTCCAAGTGCAGGATGTCATACGGAGAGCAGAGGTCGGCCTATTCCGTGGGCAGCCATTAGAACAGAAAGAGACAGTGCATACAATTAAAAATACACAGAAGAAGAGCTGGAAAGAAGCACACATTTTTGGTTACTAGCAAATGGCAAGAGTAACCCCTTATTTCAAGCAGGTAAAACCCATCGAAGATTTTTTTATTCTGTTACTAAAGAAAAGTAGCATACCCAAAGTGTTTTTTGCAAATAGCACAAGGAAATCCTTCACCCACAAACCCACTGCTAAGGAACAGCACACTCTGGAACTGGATGCTGGTGGTGTCCAATTTTAATACCCAAGTGGTATCACGTGCTCACCAATAGCATAACAGCGAGAGCTTTTTGCTAGGGACACTCAGGACATAACCTAAATACAAACTTCCCGGCTGAATCTCCACCTGTCCTCACCATTCTCATTGTATTTTTTCCGCCCTAGCTTATGAAGACTCAATGCATATAAAGTATTCCTCTCTGAAAGGGAACTCATACACCTGACTTCTTTTTGTCTGAGGGTTCCTGATAGACTCCAGGGAATTCTGGTTCTACTTATGTTCCTACATGTGTCCGAAAGCACGTAACGTTTCATGGTGTTGCAGGCACACATAAACCAAAAGTCTGAAGGAGGCTTCTTAGATGTGTAGTCAGAATAAAGGTACATCCCCACATGGGATTATGGCGCAAATTTATTCATCACTAAACACATATGGAAGGGACAGGTCTTCTGAGTCAGCATCTGAATATCTGTTCTTGTCAGGAGCAAACAGCTTCCTGATACACTGACTTCCTGAACTGGAAAGGACTACAGAGTAACATTAACAGCGATTATATGAAAGTAGTTTTGTGTCCATATTAAACAAGACTCGAAAATATTTAAGACATAGTGCATAAACAGCAGCTTTGTTTGAAATCTGGCAAAACATTAAAAAAAATATACATATACAATATATATTTTGTAGCATACTTTGCTACAGTTTTCCCCTTAGCCTCACTGGCAAATCACAGAGCCACTGAAAGCTTCTAAGACCAAGACTCAGTCTTGTTTGTATCCTCTGAAGTTAGCTTGATGCCCTCATACAGAGAAATACTATAATATCATGCAGGATGAATAAGATTAAAAACATTCTAATTTATGAAGGTAGAGACGATGCTCATAAGACTTTTTAAAGACAGTAAGTCATGTTAGATCTATTCGGATCATGCAGCTTTTCGCAGGGGCTTTGGGGGACTTGAGCTACCACTCTTATTTTCCCAGGAAATTAAAACAGCTACACACAGATTTGATTTCACTGGGAGAGAGACGCTGGTCAAAGATTAGCAGATGGGGAAAGGAACGAAGGAATGAAGCGTTATTGCAATAAGAATTTCTATTGCAATGTTGTGCTTAACCAGTGAAATCTGTACAAAGTGGACTTAAGACAAGGCATCCACAAACTGAAATGCGAATATACACAAATGTGGGGATTTCCATCACCAAAGCAAATCCTTCTGCCTCCAGTCTGTACTGTAAGTCACTTTGCAGAGCCCTAGGTAAATGTCTGGTCTTCTCCCCAGCAAGGCCACCCAAGAACTTGAATCAGAGAGTCCTTACAGGGTTCTTCCAGCACACTTCTCCCATGGGGAGCTCACACAGACCACTGCTCTCCCTCTGCGATGAATTTCGTGAGGCCATAGATTCTGGACTTACTTCAGATTAAAGCGGGTAGGGCCCGGACTCACAGCCCATGGTGGCTGGTTGAAACTAAATCGTGATCTCTAAGGGAGAAGACATCGGTGTAAGATTGTCTGGTAGGCAAAAACTGGGATCGCGGGAACACGTGGAGTGTGGGCTGCTGGGGTCCCACGTCCCACAGCCCAAACGGTCAGAGCAGCCGCTTCAGGGATGCTAGGAAACAGGGCTGAAACCGCTGGGGATGTGAATTTTCTGACACTGTGCCCACAAATTACAGTCATAACGAGAGGGACTTAGAGATTATGCATTTTTTAATCTTAAAATTAAAATAGGAAAATGCTAAAAAGGAAGAAGTGTAAAGAGGCAAAGTCACCCTGTATGACAGCATTAGTAATTACTGCAAGGCATTTGAAACAGTTAATACATTCAGAGTCCTAGAGGCAAGCGTGGATGCTAATTCCCACTACAAAGAACAGAAATCACAACTGTCAAGGTTAATATAAGAATGTGTGACTAAGCTTACTATTAAAGATTGGTTGAGCCTCTCCAAATACTATGGATGCAAACAGACATGTAGACAGATCTGGCAAAAGGTCTGGATTATAAATGTTCTGAGTGTCAAGCAGTCTAAATTCTAGGGGTTTTAGAATATATTCAATTTATTTAAATATAATTTTAGGGACACTGGGTGGCTCAGCTGTTAAGCTTCCCACTTCGGCTCAGGTCATGATCTCACAGCTTGTGACTTCGAGCCCTGCATCGGGGTCTGGTGCTACAGCTCAGAGCTGGAGCCTGCTTCAGATTCTGTCTCCGTCTCTCTCTGCCCCTCCCCTTATTACACTCGGTCTCTCAAATAAATGAACATTAAAATTTTTTTTAATAAATATAATTTTAATTTTTAAGGTCGCCAGGCTTACAAAGTAGGTTTTCTTTAAACCTAAGATCACTTATCTCAGGCATGCTGATGGTCATTCTGAGCATGTAAAGCCCTGACTGACAGGTGTAATCTGGTAGGGAGCCGAGTGAGGTGGTGAAGGGTTTTCAGAGTTTTCTCTAAACACGCAGAACTAATCGTCAATTTTATGGAGCCGGAGGGTAACTGTTATATCAGCAAGCTACTCCATCTAGAATTGTAATTTAAACGCTTTCCTAGCTGCTTTTAAAATGTTTCTTCTCAACCATGCATATATGAAAAACTGTCAGACCGCTGCCCAGAGAGACACAGAGGGGAAGGGATTCTTACCTTCTCAGTGGTAAACACACACCACCTGTAAGACAGGTGCCTGGTTTTTACAAGCCAGAGACTGGCCCTTTTAATATGTTACAAATTTTTTAAATTGCTGTTAAAAAAGTAAGTGGGTCAGTTGGCATCTCTGGTTATTCAAACTCAGAATTAACCAGTATAAATGTAAAAGTCAAATGAATGTTGTAATAAGAATCTCCTCCTAGGGGCACCTGGGTGGTTTTGTCGATTAAGTGTCTGACTCTTGATTTTAGCTCAGGTCATAATCTCTGTGCTGAAAGCAGAGAGCCTGCTTGGAATTCTCTCTCTCTCTGCTCCCTACTCTCGAATAAAGGCATTCTCTCTCTAAACAAACAAATGGACATTAAAAAAAAAGAACCTCCTCCTATCCAGAAAAGTACTTTTTAGTTATGATTTGAATGGATTCCAAAGGGGAAAAAAGAGGCATAAAAGAAAGAACTCATTTCTCCTCAAGATTACAAGGTTTCAATTTATAGAACGTCTGCCAAAAATAAAATTCAGATTAGTTACAAATTTCCTAAACCCTCAACCCTCACAGACAGTAGGAAAGTTACTACTGACACTTTCAATTACTGTATCATATTTTAAAAAACGAAAGAAAAAATGAAAGGCACTAAAGACTGGGCCATAATATCAACACAATCCTTAAGCAACATGATCATTGTTAGAAGCCAAACGCACTTTTAAGATTTAAAAAAAATATTATTTACTTATTTTTGAGAGAAAGAGAGAGCGCGAGCGTGAGCAGGGCAGGGCCAGAGAGCGAGGAGACACAGAATCTGAAGCAGGCTCCAGGCCCTAAGCTGTTAGCACAGAGTCTGACATGGGGATCAAACCCACAAACCGTGAGATCATGACCTGAGCCGAAGCTGGAGGCTTAACCGACTGAGCCACCCAGGCGGTCGTTAAGATTTTAGTTTTAACTCTGTTTGGCCGACATAGAGGCTAAGGGACACGTTATGGTCCCGCAGGCTCCTGGCGTCTGTGCTGCCCCGGCAGGCAGGTGGGGACCCCGCACTGCCAAGGTGTCTCCCATGAGAGCTGCTGCCCTTGATCCTCTTCTGTTTTCCCTCTGCAGACAGGAGTAACAAGAAGGGCTAGGCAGCTTGAAAACAAAGTGCATTTCATCTAAGTTCCCTTCTCCTCTAGGGAGAGCGAGTCTGTTAAATTAAGCTCCTTACAGAGGTCTGAGGCCAAGGCTACTTCTTTAAAACAGAGTAGAAAAGTTTCCCTGGTGAACAGAAAGTAATTCCCTATTTTCTAATACTTTTAATGCTTTGTAAATCAGAGTTCTGAACTGAGATAATGCTAAAGTGAGCCTCACATAGCTCTAAGTTTAGATCAAATAGAAAACCCCCGATAACCAATAGTGAGTCTTCTACATGAAGCATAGACGCCAAGAGTGGCCAAGCAGACTCAGAAAAGAAGCCTCAGTCTGTCCATTAATAGCTTCATGACTTGAAGTTAGATTCTGGGGAGATATAAAGAACATATCCTCAAGAAGTTGGAAGCCCACCAAGGGGAGACTGGTCTTCAAGATCAAGTCGATGCCGGCACCAGAAGTCAAAGACAAGTGCTGTCTGATTATGGGCATTAATTCCACAAGGGCCTTGGGATGGCACCCGCACCTACACCCAATCCCCAGATTTTGCAGGGCACCTGATGCACCCACAGTGAATTCGCCCACCGCCAAGCAGCTGATGGAGGAGAAGTAAGTACGGAGCTGAACTTTCATGGAGTAGGACAGCTCGAGAAAGCAGAGAGGTCTGTGACTTTCAAACTATGTTTGTCAATAGGGTGCTTCCCCCCAGCTCCCCAAGAACATCTTAGCTTAGAAATCCAATATACGCTACTGAAAAAACAGAAACTGCTCTGGCTGACGAGAGAATGATCTTCCCACTCGGCTCTCCCTCCCCTCCCACGCCCGTCATTTGAAAGACTGGGGGCTCGGAAGGATGTGGTTTATATTTACTCCTTAAATCCCAACACCTGCAGTTTGTAGAGCAGGGAACTCAGAGAGAACCGGTTCAAACCACCAGGTCTGCGGCCGCCAGCTGTGAGCGTGAGCTTAGGAAATTATTTTAACCTCTCGGGACTCCGTTTCCTCGGATATGGCAAGAAAATATTTACCTCCAACCCTCAACAGAGAGCGTCTGAGATGGGTGTACATGTATGTATAAGAAGTCCTCAGTAAATGGTTAACCGCTGCTAATTTTAAGGAATTTGCCTCAGGGCACACAACTAGTTAACAGCCTAAGTGGGGATAATCGACCCCAGACCTTATGCATTCCCTCCCTCTGCTCACAGATCCTTTCACCCTCTCACTCTTCTCCTTCCACATTATGTTCACTCAATGTGTGTCCCTTTCATTGGGGAACTGATCCCAAAACCAAAACCAAAAACCCAAGGCACTTGAAATGGACAGCAGGAAGGAAGAATGACCTACATTGAAATAAATACTGGAAGGAGGGGCGCCCGAGGGGCTCAGTTGGTTGAGTGTCCAGCTTCAGCTCAGGTGGTGATCTCAGTTTGTGGGTTTGAGCCCAGCGGCGGGCTCTGCAGTGATAGCCACGAATCACACACCAGAGCTCTGGAGTTGCCTTGCCTTCTACATACACTAACCTCCTCCAAATACCCCGAGTGGGCTGCTCGCACCACCTGCAATTCCGAATGCAGCCAATGTGAAGAAGCCACATGCATAGATCATCCACAGCAGAACCTTGCTACTGAAGCACAGACTAAAATGCTTCATGAACCTTGACCAAGCCCGAGGCACAGAGCTGGGACTCTGTCCATGGGGACTTCTAAAGAGAATATAATACACTATAACAATTGAAACAATTGTAAATGAACTTCCATCCCTTCGTGTTACTTTATTTGTAAAAATTAAACTAAATCTGCTCGGCAACCACATTCCACCCACAGGAACCTGAAAAATTATAGAAGCTGCCGACGCGGACTCCTTCTAGTTTCAAAGGGCGATTCGATTACAAAAGACAACAAACACAGGGCTTAGAGCACAGCTGTGACTTCTCATTCTCCATGGGGTGATTTGTCATTGTCAATTAGTATTTATCATAAGATACAGAATTCAATATCTCTGTGACTTGTGAGTGAGTAGATAAGTAACAGGCGAGAAGAAAGCAGAGGAAGCTTACAAACTGAGGAACTACCTATGTTTGTGACTGAGAAATCAGTGACTATTAGTGACTATTCTGTTACCCAAATCTTAAATGTGATGCAATTAAGAAAATCGAACAGCACAGGTTCTCTGTGGTTTTAGGAACCAGCCATTTCAAACGTCTGACTGTAAATGGAAATTTCTGCCATTAGGCTTGTGATAAAATTATTTTTTAGTGTAAATAATCAATTGTTTACACTACATTAAAACATAAACATGAAAATAACACTCCCTCCCCATAGTGAAAGAAGCATATCTAAGGGGAAGGAGTCATTTCACCCGCCCCCCAACTGACTCTCATATCCCCAGATGGAAGATTTCACTTCCAATCATGTATTTCTCATGCGTTCTGTGAGATTAAAGTATGTTCCTCTGAGCACACAGGGAGATCAGCAAGTTGCCTTCCACTGGCAATTTCTATTTTTCCACTAGAATATTCCTTCCTTACTTTGACACATCTGATTCAAGTTCAATTGCTAATTAACCAACAGACTTTTCCTCATGGCAAAAAGCTTCATGTAACTCTAGTCACCAGTGAAATGCTATTGGATTATCCATCAGGATGGATAATACATATTTACACACACACACAAGCATGCGTGCAACCACACATGCACATTACACACGGTGCAAACCTGAGAGTCACCTCAAATATTTAAAAAATTTCAAAAATAGCCTAAATAATATATTTCTTACTAACCATAGTTATATGGAACACTGGCAAAAAAAGGTTATTTTTTTCCCTGCAATTAAATCTTCCTGGAAATTATGAGCTACTGATTAGTGCAATGGGCACTTTGCTAGGGGCATGATTCAGAAATCATGATAAAATTTTCTCTGCATATTATGGTAATTTAATTTCCTTTTCCCTACTTTAAAAGAAAATTGTAATTACCCATCTTTACTCACAACACTTGGTGAAGGGCATTTCCATTTCATTTTGTATCGCCATAAGCCAAAAAAATTTTTTTGATGAGTTTAAAAATATCACAGGGGATTAGGTTGTAACTCATCAGTGCTTTTGGGCACAGACACAAATAATTTATCTTCTGAGACCTGGTAGGATAGTTTGGATTCACACATGGAAATCTTATTAGCCCATGGTGGTCAAATTATTAAAAAACAGTATGTGTATAAGAATTTTCACAAATACTTGAAGCTGAGAATGTATATGCAATATTAAAATGTACACATGCAATACAGACACAGATTAACACTGTTGAAAGACATTTGGATTGATCACAAAGGCATTTCATCCATTTTATAAAGACTACACTCTTTTTGAATGTGAATTTATAAGGTTTTTTTTATTAATATAGTTCTGACTAAACGATGCTTTAAGAATTCTCTTCTTGTCCTCAAATAAGATAAAAAAAATGCACCACTAACAACCCGTTACCTTTGAACCTTAACAAGCTAAAGGAGAGGGAGGGAAGGAAGGAAGGAAAGATGGGAGGGAAACAGGAAGACGGGAGGGAAGTAAGAGTTTCTCGGGTCCCATAACGAACTCCTACCACTGAGTAGAAATACGTTGCAGTGTAAATCCTTCACATACTCATAAACAGTATTTCATGACAGAGTTTGTAGTTACTTTATCCCTGGCATATTAGAAAACGAAGAAAATTTTTAAAAATGTCATCCTGTCCATTTCTGTTTATCACAATGATGATAAACTTCTCAACTTATCCCTAAATTGAGTGGATTTTGTTACTAGTCATTTTATGTTACTAATAGCAAAGCCTTTAAAAGCCCCAAAGTAGCCATCAGACTGAGGCTGAGGGTGGGTCTGAGCTTGGGAGAAAGAAAAAGTAGCCGACTACCGTTGGCCTGGCTCTAAGGAATGACAGTTGGATCTACAGTGGATTAAGGGGGTAAATGGAACTGCGAACAGTTAACAAATTATAAAGCAACATACAAACATTGTTATTATTAGCGGTGATGATTCATGATAATAATAACAATAATTACAATATTTTCAATATTGATTAGTTTGATCCACAGACCCAAAATGCAACTACACAGAATGGAAATCAACAAATTAGGAGTTCACTACAGATGTGCTTTGCATAACAGCTTTGGATAAGGAAAACCATCAGCTCCAGAACTCTACCCTATGGAACTTGCTAGAAGGCTCACTGGAGCCTCGGCAATTTTTGCTCTTGGAATAGCATATCAAGCTGATTACATTTTTTTCTCAAGTTTGGAATTTTGCATTTATTTTAACACCTTAAAGAAATTCTGTTCTCTTTTCCCTCAGTATTTACCAATACCACTTTCAGCTATTTTAATTTTACTGCAATAGAGGAATTTAAAATTTTTATATAACTTATTCAGTACTATTTCTCAAAAAAGACTGAGACTTAAAAGGATGCATTAATCTCTGCATTCACTTAGTGGACTCAAACACATATGTTAAGTCAAATCTGTACCAAAACATGGTTATTGGAACTAAGTTTGATGTTACCTCTGGTACTCCTAATTTTCGGCATGCTTCCAAAAAGTTTTCCACATTTCTTCTGCATTTGGCCATGCTAAGTTTGGGCTATAAATGCAAAGATGGAGAAATAATGAATTATTACAAGAGAAATAACTTTTTTATTAACAGTTTATTACCAAGTTGGTTTCCATATTAACTCCCAGTGCTCTTCCCCACAAGCGCCCTCCTCCATGTCCATCACCCTCCCTTCCCTTCCCCCCTCCCTCTTCAGCCCTCAGTTTGTTCTCAGGATTCAAAGGTCTCTCATGATTTGCCTCACTCTCTCTCCCCAACTCTTTTCCTCCCCTTTCCTTTTCCTATGGTCCCGTTAGGTCTCTCCTGTTAGACCTATGAGTGACAACATATGGTATCTGTCCTTCTCTGCCTGACTTATTTCACTTAGCATGACACCCTCTAGGTCCATTTTTTAATAAGAGGTTAAATCTTAACTTTTCTAAATGGTGCACACAATACATGTTCATTTAAAGGAAGAAAGCAAATAGAAGACAATAAAAATCTTCCAGAAACATCTACCTAGTGAAGAACTGTTAATATTTGGGATTATATTCTTCCAGACATTGTGTATGTGTATGTGCATGTGTGAAAAGATATACATAAACACACGTATAATCATAGATGCTTATATAAGCAGAATTTCTTATACATGCATGCAAATTTCTGCATATGTATGTGTGTATATACATATATGGATATGTACACACATGCATACTTACAATTTTTATGGGATCATACTCTTGAATAATCTGCTTTCATTCATCTACTAACATACCATAAGCATCAACTGTTCCCTCAGCAAATATATTTCTTTACGACAAGTTAAATTCAGGAGGCCAATTAATCTCCTTCTCACCAAAGCAATGGGTTTAATGAGAAAGAGGCAACAGAAGTAAACAATAAAAATGGTAAGATGTTTAGGATTTAAGCAACAGTCTCCTACAGTTGAGTTGACTGTAGTCACAGATGGCCTCTAGAAGGTGTGGGATGGAAAACGGGTAGATCTGATTCACGCATTTTGATTTCTACATGGCAAGTTTAAAAGCTTTGCTGTTGAATTTTAATAGTCTACTCTAAGTTCCCTCAAGAAGGGAGCAAGAAGAATGAATTCACGAGTCTAGGTGTGGAAGCAATATTTCATAAAGACTGATTTTGCCCTGTGAATAGCAAGTGAGAGTGAGGTGACTCTTAGTCCATTTTAGAGAGTCCACACCAGTGAGCACAAAAATTTAAGTCTGCACATTATTTATTTTTTAAAAAGGGACCCCTTATACCCTACCTTCCCGCCCCTCCAAAAAAAGAAAAAAAAAAAAAAAAGGAAAGAAAAAACGAAAGCCTGCTGGTGTGGAACCATTTAGTTTGGAGGCCAAACAAGCATTCTTCACCTTGGCTAGAGAGGAAGTGGTACCCCTCAACATGCGACTTGCCAAGGTGGGCAAGAAGCTGCTTGGTGGCTCTGCTCTCTCCCAGGCGTGTCTTAGGAAGACCACCATGTGCACCCTCTTGCATAGGGCAGGTACAGACACAGGTAATGTGACATGAGGTTACCAGAAGGCTAGGAGCTGGCCCAGGTGACAGGGCTCCAAGAGGCATTTCATCATCTGAGACCTTAGTACTTGTCTCTCCAATCCTTCAGGCCCTTATCGTCCTCTGTGTACTAAGGACTTAGGGGGGCTGTGTTCTGAAACTCCAAAGATGCCCCACACCATTCAAAATATTTAGGTCAGCTCAGTAAAGTCAACACAAGATATTTCCCATCGTTGGAAGTGAGGGAGGGCCCATTCTACAACTGTCGCCTGGGTTTAGGTAGAAAAGCACTGAACTACAAATAAAATAGAGGTTCAACCCCATCATTGGTCAAAGAATCAAAATTATACCTGCTTGGCATTAAAAAATGGACAAAATTAGTTTTGTGAATGAAAACTTAGAATGCTCGATGTTGACAGTAACGTGTGCAGAAGAGGCCTCCATTCTGTTGGTGCAGATACGATGGTACATATTGGGTGTTTCCACGTGTCAGATACTCCAGTAGGTGCAAGTATGCACCTGTGGAGGCAAAACACACAATTCTCAAGGTCACTTACCTCTAGTCTAGTTGGAAATACTAATAAGTTACAGGAAATTATAATTAGTATGGTAGAGGTCTGAGTGATGAGATGATTCTTAGGAGAAAAAAAATCAAGGGACAGAAATCTAACTCAGTCTGAAGGGCTTGCTGCCTGGAGCCTCTGAGGGGGAGGAGCCACGGGAGACAGCGAGGCTGCAAAATGAGATTTGGAGAGAGGGCGGGAGAGTCTTCTAGTTCAGAGGGAAGAGCCCGTGTAAACACTGAGGTAGATGATGACAGCATAGACTAGGACCAAAAGCAGGTTCCACAGCTGTAGCACAGCTGTGCTGATCAAAGGGGGCTTCGAGAACCTCCCTGAAGATTTTTAGGCAAGTGGACACTTGGAGACAGCCCATATTTCTAAAAAGGAAAACTACAACATGATAACATAAGCTAAAATATATTACAGTTGCTAAAATAGATATTTATAAAGAATTTTTGTGATGTGAAAACATATCGAGATTTTGGTAAATTTTAAACATTACTAAATAGTAAATATAAGTAACTCATAATCCAAAACAACTTCAATGCAGAAAGGATGCTAGCAGTCAGTAGAGAAGCCAAAATGCTAACAGTGGCTGTCTCTGGCTCATGGGAAAAAGGTTGATTTTATTATTTCCTCTGTATTTCTCTATTTTCCCTAGGTGGACATTCTTTCCCATTATTTCTTCAAGTAAAAAAATATTTCAAAAAGAAAATAGGTTGACAACCAAAATATTTTTAAAGGAGTGCATCATTTTTCCTGAAGGATTAGTAAACTATAAAAATGCTTACTAGATACATGATTCATATTTACTATCAATAATATAATTGTAAATTCAAACTGGAGGCTATGAGGAGTCACAGTTTCTCTCTTATAAAAATTTGAGGAAAATTATTAAATGAGAATTTGGCACATGACTCATTTATAGCTGTTTGGACCTCGTTTGTTGAAAAAACTACAAAGGTTCATAGTGGATTATAGGACAGAATTTGTTCCCCAAACTAAGGCAAGCTAGACACAAATTTGAAGAGACAAATTTATCTTTTCCCCTAATTTCTGAAACAAAAAAAGGGGTAAAATTTTCCAATGGAAAATATGCTCATAGTATAGAAAGGAAACTGACAGTTGGAATGGAATTGGCTAATCTCTCCTGCTGCCAAGAGAAAAGACAGCATCAATAAGGCCATTGTGAGGCTTTCCTGGGGGTGAGGAAGGGAGAAAAAACCTCATTATGTGATATTTTATAAGCACTGCGCCTTGAAATTAGGGGTTCTGAATTTTGAAAATCTGTTCTATAAACACTAATGACATCAATGGTTTATATTCATGTATGTACCATATGCAAGAGCCTTCTTTTTTCCTCACAAGAGCATGTTCCAAGAACAAATCAAGTTGAAGAGAGGTTAAGCACCTGCCCAGAGTCAGATAGCTTAGATCAGATAGGCAGATCTGGAGTTTGAACCCGAACGCCGCATGCATAGTAGCCCCTAAACTCTTCCACTGCTCCTAATGAACGGTGAAGAGTGTGGATAGAAATTTTTATTTTTTTTCCCACTTGTCTGAACCTGATCTAGGGCTCCAAAGACACGCTTATCCCTGACCCCCCACCCTCGTCTGAATGACCATGAAAGTGACTCCGCAGCTCTCTTCTGGATGGAAACATGCCCTGTGGCCTCCAGGTTCCGCATGCCAGTTTTGCCTCCCCCGCATTGGAGAAGAGGACTTTTAGGGTGTTGGTGGAGTTCACTCACTCCTTCCCCAGGATCTCCAGAGGACCCTGCCTGAGCAAAGTGAGGCATCAAGGGATCACTGAATTAATGTCCAAGTGACTAACCCCGACCTGACAGGTTATTGATGTCATTTATACAGAATCCACGTCTTTTCAGAGTCATCCTAAAATCCTCAGTGATTAATAAAGAGATTCCATTTAGAAGAGAAGCTACCAACCAGAAAAGCGTTCTGGAAAGACTTCTCACTGTTTAAATAACCTCTTGTGAGAAATGAAATCTTTACATCCCTACAGTCTTTAAAGTTAGCAACCTGACCAGTAATTTCTTTAACGTGATTTGCTTTACCTTTTGAAATAATTTTTTTCTGTCATTTACATATTTATATATTCTCCCTTTTTAGGTGAAAAATGTTGCTTCATTCAGAGCTTTTTCTTTTCTGTTCTTCCAGTTGTTGGGGTCCCCGGGACCCCATTGACATCTTTAACAAGCAACACCATCCCCACAGTGTGTGTCTTATGTAAAAGTCAGTTTCCCTTTATCTGGTGTTACTTACGACGGCTGGTGAGGGGACATGGATGCTTGCGACGGATCGTGGGCGGATGTGATTGACCAGGTGACAGAGGACCACACCATCCATGAGTGCGGCCCCCAGGTCTTCATGCAGGCTGACCTTGAGTCTCATCTCGATGCTCTGGGGGAGGAACCAGAGGGAAGCCAGCTGTTACCAGGCAACCGACGGTAAGATACAGTGATGGGTAGTAGGGAATTGAAACACCAACTGCATTATGGGAAGAAGAATAGGAAGACTTGGAAAACACTGCCATTATTTAAACTTTTTCAAAAAGATATTACAGAAAAAGTTCTGCTATAGAAAAAAAATTCAGCTGTGCCTACAAGTTTTAATATGTTGAGTGAAAGGAACAATTAAATTACTTCCCGAGTTGTGTTGCCTCAGCCTTGGCTATGAAAACAGAAAACCAGAATGAGGTGACCAAGAGACACCAAGCCCAGCTGGTTGTGATGGCCTTCGAGGGGCAGACGAGGGGCTGAGGGATGCTTTTCTCTCACATTATGTTTTAGCTGAGAAATCATTTTTTATTCCTTTAAAAAAAACTGAACTTTTTATCGTGAGATAATTATAAATTCATATTCCATTACAGAAATATTCTGTGTGCCCCTCACCTAGTTTCCCCCAAAGGTAACTACCTGTAAACGTAGCGCAGCGTATCACAGCCAGGATCCTGACACTGACACGGTCAGGCTCCAGACCCCTTCAGGCTACAAACGTCCCCCACGTTTGCCCTTGTACAGCCAAACCCACCCCACTCCCCCGCCAAGTACCCCTTCAGCCCTGCTGGCTTTCTCCTTTCCTTCAAAGCTCCCGGCCATGAATACCGCTCGTTTGCTATAGGTCCCTTTTTGCAGTACATCAAAGTCAATTTTTCTTTTTTCTTTAATTTTTTTAATGTTTCTTATTTATTTTTGAGAGGGAGAGAGAGAGAGAGAGAGAGAGAGAAAGAGTGAGTAAAGAGGGTCAGAGAGAGAGGGAGGTACAGAATCTGAAGCAGGCTCCAGGCTCTGAGCTTGCTGTCAGCACAGAGTCAGACGCAGGGCTCAAACCCACGAACCGTGAGATCATGACCTGAGCTGAGTCTGGATGCTTAACCGACTGAGCCACCCAGGCGCCCCCAAAGTAGATTTTCAAAAATACAGAATGCTGCCTCCATCTGAAGGCGATTATTCACTTATATACTATTTCTGGGGTACCTCACGGAGATGTTCCACCAACTCTTTCTCTTCTCTCATCTGTTCCATTTTCCTCCGAATAGTAAACTGTGGGTCTATAGATTCCAAATTTCTCTGAGGTCTTAGAAACACTGTAATAGAAAGGGGAAAAAAAAAAAACGCTTCATTAAGAGAGCCTACTGCAGGCGGCTGTGCAGGACTACTCTTATTTAAGTTAAACAAATAGTTTACCCCAAAATAACACACTAACCACTCATGGAAGCAAATTCAGATTTCACGCAGAAAGGTTGATTTGAATATTCTAAAGATTATATTTACCTTTTTTAAATTTTTTAATGTTCATTTACTTTTTTATTAAATTCTTTTAATGTTTTATTTATTTTTGAGAGAGAGGCAGAGCACAAGCAGGGGAGGGGCAGAGAGAGAAGACACAGAATCAGAAGCAGGCTCCAGGTCTGAGCTGTTAGCAGAGCCCAACATGGGGCTCGAACTCTTGAACCAGGAGATCATAACCTGACCTGAAGTCAGACGCTTAGCTGACTGAGCCACCCAGGTGCCATAATGTTCATTTATTTTTAAGAGATAGAGAGACAGAGCACAAGCTGGGGAAGACAGAGAGAGAAGGAGACACAAAATCCAAAGCAGGCTCCAGGCTCTGAGCTGTCAGCACGGAGCTTGATGTGGGGCTCAAATTCACAAACTATGAGATCATGACTTGAATTGAAGTCAGATGCTTAACCGACTGAGCCACCCAGGCGCCCTAAGGATTATATTTTCAATTTTACTGAGTTATGTAGACTAACAAAAGCTATAGTTTTGGTGACAATAAAGTGAATCCACGGGAGAGTTTGGGTCATCTCTGGAACCATGCCAGGCCACATCCCTGACAAGTGTCCCCTTTCTCTGTTTCCACTGCTTTCGTTCTAAGTGTTCATTTATACTTGGGGCTTCACAATCCTTTCATAAAGTCAAATAATTTATTCAAATAGGAGGACTCTAAAATTGTTTTACACATTAAAAATCAGGACAGGTTAATGGTTCTTTTGCCAAAATTTTTTGTAAGCCTGAGTTAAGAACTAAGTGACGATACATAGAATTACATGGTTTAAGCGTGGAGGGGAAAACTCTGCCTTCTGTCATGTCCCTGACACCGTATCCAAAAAGTCAGCTCTTTAGAGATGACCATAGGCTCCTTCCAGAAAAGTTTACCAGATTAGAAGCAGTTTAAGAGATCATCTTTGGCCTCATGTCTTTAAAATTACAACCACCAAGGGGCGCCTGGGTGGCTCAGTGGGGTGAGCGTCTGACTCTTGATTTCAGCTCAGGTCATGATCTCACATTTCATGGAATGGAGCCCCGCATTAGGCTCTGAGCTGTCAGCACTGAGCCTGCCTGCTTGGGATTCTCTGTCTCCTTCTTTCTCTGCCCCTTCTCAGCTCACTCTCCTCTCTCCCTTCTCTCTCAAAATAAATAAATTTTAAAAAATTGTAAACACCAAGAAAAGCAACTAACCACGGTGCTCCCTCTGAAAGGAAGCAAGCCTCTGGCTCCAAAGAAAACGAATATTTTAAATCTCTGAAGGAGGGGCGCCTGGGTGGCTCAGTCGGTTAAGCCTCTGCTTCGACTCAGGTCATGATTTCACGGTTCATGGGTTTGAGCCCCGCGTCGGGCTCTGTGCTGACAGCTAGCTCAGAGCCTGGAGCCTCTCTTTGGATTCTATGTGTCTCTCTCTTTCTGACCCTCCCCTGCTCATGCTGTCTCTCTCTCTCTCTCAAAAATAAATAAGAAAACATTAAAAAAAACCAACCTCTGAAGGATAACATCTTGAAAAGACTAAGAAAGAAGGCACACAATATTCTACACATGGCAGGGTGATTCTATCAAGGGTTTTAATCACTTTTTCTCATGATACAAAGCACATTCAAACTTGAATTTTTTTTCCTTGAGATTTTTATCCCATTAAGGCTCTCAGCTTCCCATGCCCACCAGAGGGAGCGGAGTGCAGCGAAGAGGCGCTGTTGGTTCCCCTTCTCACAGACTTTCAGAGTGCTCCTGTGAGGAGGCGAGGCGAGATCAGGGGGCTCTTCAGGAAATTTGGGGCAGAGAACTACTTCAATTTCAAAAACCAGTACCACAGAGAAGGCTGCATTAGTACTGCAATTCCAGTAGTTTCAATAACCATAAGTTAAATAATATAAGAAGGTCATACAACTTTTCTTCTATTCTGACAAACATTTCCTACAGGCCATTTTAAAAGCCATTTCAATTTATTAATTTTTAAGAGTGCCTGGGTGGCTCAGTTGGTTAAGTGCCCAACTTTGACTTGGGTCATTATCTCGCAGTTTGTGGGTTCGAGCACCGCCCTTCCTGGCCCCCCCCCCCCCCCGCCCCGCCTCCCCGCATGTTGGCCTCTGTGCTGACAGCTCAGAGCCTGGAGCCTGCTTCGGATTCTGTGTTTCCCTTACTCTCTGCCCCTCCCCCACTCATGCTCTGTCTGTCCGTCTCTCTGTCTCTCAAAAATAAACAAACATTAAAAAAATAAAAAATAAAATAAAAGTTAAACATGGAATCTACTCCCTATAATCAATGACTCCATGCTCACCCAACTATGTCATTTTAATCTCAACAGTAACTTTGGACCAAACCACCTTAATGAATGACTAGCATTATGCTTCTCACATCTCAGTATCTTCTTTCTAAGTCAGTTGTAGGATATCTGATTTAGCATCTGATGCTCTATGGAAGATTAGAAAGTTGACACGTCTTAATAAGCCCTTGATTTACAGTAGATGGGAGGAAGTGGGTGGTCTAATAGACACAGCACTTTCTGGAACCTCACAGAGGAGGGCAAGTCACCAGTAAAAAGAGCCAAAGACATGTCCCCAAAGGGCTGTCACCAAGACCTACAAAAACCAAACCTACAGGAGAGGAGACTAATTGTTTCAAAACTAAAGGCAAGTGCAGCCAAGGAAGTAGGGTAGAGTAGGCCAGCAGGGAGAGATGAGAAGTTCGTAGGGAAATGAGAAAGAGGTTGACAAAGCAGGAAGCATGGAAGAAATCAGAAATGCATTAAACTTGCTTTTTCATCCTATCAAGGTTTAACATAACAACCGGAAGAGATAGATATTTATGTGTAAAATTTTAGAAATAATCCACACCCCCCAAAGAATAGAAGTCAACCCAATTTCCCAAAGAAGTTCAGGAATGTGAACAGAGTTGAGTAATACAAACACTGGCCAGCAAGGGGCGCCCCAACATCATTTTAAGAAATGTAATGTTTTCTTTGGAGGTTTTCTTTCCCTTTGCCTTTTTTCTAGGGGCAATCTTATCTACTACAGCATGCTTAATATTTTCAATATGTTTTTATTGGCAGATTTCTTTTTGAATACTAAACCATCAGGAAGTTAAATTAACCATGAGCTTTGGTTTAACAGCACACAATTCAAGTATCTAAGCCTTGTTAGACCCTATGTGGATAAGATAATGCAGCGGTGTCTGGGTTTTAATGTCCTGGCATCATTTTTCATTGTAAATTCCCATGCATCTTAAAAATACAAAATGCATGCTTGGGTCATTGCTCTATGAATGTTAAGCAATCGCAGTGTTAAAACATATTGGAAATGTGTTTTTTTAAGTGGATATTTCAAATGTACCTAAAACTACTGGAAACCATGGCTATACTACTACTGGTTTTTTAAATGAATTAATTATTGTGGAACGTATGAAAAGTTAAACTTTTTAGGCTAACAGTAAATCTACAGAGCACATAAATGCTTATTTTGCCGGGTCTGTTGTGACAGAGTAGTTTTAGGACCATAATGATGGCTCTGATTACATTACCTACAGTGTTTTCTTTTCTTTCAAGTCATAGTTAAATAACACATGCGGTTACCAGACTGGACCAAGATTTCGGGAAACTGATCTCTGGAAGACTTACTCTGTTTTTTCCTTAATTTCACATCACTAAATTTTAAGAACTTCCTTACTTAATTCAGGTGAGGGATAATTTTAACTTGAGGCTATAAGGCAATATTAGGAATAGCTGCATTGTTAGTACCTATTTTTCAAATCAAACACCACCCTATTTACGTGTAAGAAATAAAGAAAGAAAAAATAAAGGGACAAGAGAGCAGAGTGAGTGTGTGTATGACTGCGCGCATGTGTGTGTGTATCTATGTGTATGACTCTGTGTGTGTGTGTGCGCGTGGGTGTGTATAGGAAGGGACCAGGTGGTTTATCTATAGACACATAGATAACTGTTTTACTATATATCTAATGAATATCAGTCTATATTATTAACCTTTATTACCTAAACTTATCTCAATGACAGATTTCTTCTCTTGATGCATGATTTGCTCATATATATAATTTATTTAGCCAGAGAGACAAATCTCTAAGCAAAGACCCTGCAAGGAATGATGAATGTATTTGTGCAGAATGTCAAATTCACCTTAGGTACAGGTCAGATTCCATGGATTTTTCCATGATCCCTACCACTTCCTTCCCTCTCCTCCTCATCCTCATCCCTGACCTGGGAATGATCTATCAATGTACAGAATTCTTTATCTGTGTCTCTCTCATGGAACTCAACACTTTCTCTTTTACAGTATAGATCTATTCCTCTCCACTATGACTCTGTGAGAGGTTATGCCTGTTTCTAATCTGTATCTCATCCTGCCCCACAAAGCAGTTTGATGGATGAAAAAAAAATGAAACATGAAAATGTTTCAAAAATTCCCTCATTCAAAGATAAGTCTATTTGGGAAGTATCTTTGCATAGATTATCCTGCCCTGATAATCAGTCATCTGAATTTTTTCCTGTCAAGAAAAATCTACCAAAGCTTGGTTTCCAAGTCGGAACCCATTAGACTCTGTAGTAAAAATTCCATAAAAGCAGATATCTTGTCTTTTTCAGAGTTTATCCATAATGATGAGCATCATGCCTAGCACAAAGTAGACATTCATCAGACACTTACAAATGTGCAAAAACACTGTTTCTCTATTTGTTGTAAGAATATTTGTTATTTTAAACCAAGAAAACCCACTGTTCAAAAAATTGCCTGAAATGCCTATGTAATGAAATGCACCCTTGGTATAGAAATTATCAGTCTATATTATTAACCTTTATTACCTAAACTTATCTCAATGACAGATTTCTTCTCTGTGGATGCATGAGGTTTTGAAATTTAGCTCTTGGTTTCTTCTTGGAAGTTAAGAGCCTAGACTGGGTCTGATGTTTAAGATACACAAATTCAAGGGCAGCAAAATACGGTGGGCTCTAAGATCCAGGAGAACGCGAATTAGAAATCTTACTGATGCATTCGGGTGCCTCCACATGAATTAGAAACATTCTCTATGCTCAAAATACTCATATTTTGACCTAGTGACTTTTACCCATTTACATAATATCAAGATCATTAATGTGCAGACTCCACGTGACACCAAAAAACTCAGCACCTCTGAGTGTGGACACAGGCAGCTATAGGCTTAAAAATACTCGGATGACTCGAGGCACAGGGTGGCTCAGTCGGCTGAGCATCTGACTTCCACTCAGGTCACGTCTCATGGTTGGTGTGTTAGAGCCCCACACTGGGCTTGCTGCTGTCACTGCAGGGCCTGCTTTGGACCCCCTGCCCCCCAACTCTTCTCTCTCTCTCTCTGCCCCTTCCCTGCTCATGCTTTCTCAAAAATAAATGAAACAGTAAAGAGAATACTCAGATGATTCTAATGTGAAGTCAGGGCTCAGAATTGCTGAAATACCTCTCCCAGCCTATTTCCTCATTTTTGCAGGGGAAAGAATACCTGGAAGTGCAAGACTATTGTAAAACCTCAGAACGTCTGTAAATTGACCCGGAATGGGAATGTCCATTCATTCATGCTCCAGTGATAATTCAAAGGCCAATCTTAAATGTATACATTAGCACCCATGAACTAATTGCAAATGAAAAAGGGACAATGATTCAAAAGAACACAGAAACAGTTTTCACTTCGAAGTGAAGGCTGTTAGGCAGGAAGGAGGCAGAGTAGAAACAGGGGGCAAGAGCCAAAGAAAGAGTAGAAGTTTCTACGTTTAGAACCAGTTGAGTGAAGCTGCCCCATCCAGTGTCAGGAATGGACAGACCTGCATGCCCCCCCACGGACCCTGGGGACCATGGAAATTCAAACTTCCAAGGACCTGCCAGCCAGTGTGCCATGTTTTATTTCTTGGAAAAAAGAGTTTTAGAAAAAAATGGGGAATTGAAAATGAGATGTATCTGGAGTGACATATTGAAAAGAATTTAAATTAAGGTGAATTTTAATATAAAGCAAGACAGTGAACAAGGTCTAAAAATGCCAACTTTACAAAAAATAATGATTAAAACAATATAAATGAAAGACAAGCTACATTGCTCTGGGTTGGACTGGTAATTGGATGCTGTTTATTTACAAAAGTCGAGATAGATGCAGATGATGGATAACGGGAACAGGAGGAAACAAGACTGATGGGGTCATCAGCTTTGAAATGCCACGAGTGGTTATTGAACAGGATCTCCTACTACAGAGGAACAAGTAAGAATGACATAAAAACGCAGGCTGTATTTCTCTTGCAAGATTAGCTCGTGTGCTTGTGAACACATATAGTGCAGCTTCATCAATTTAAAAAATGCTTTGGAAAATCCATCCAGATCGGAAGGCCAAGTGCAGCACAAAGAGAATGAAGAAGCATGTGAAGAGTCAGATCTAGGACCCTGCACAAACATTTCTGCAGAGAAAATTAGCTGTTGGCCATGGCATCTGAGAGACAAACTGTGAACAGGGATAAATGACAGCCGCCAATGATCTGATGTGACAGATGGAGCCGCACAAATACTGAAAGCGATTCCTTTATTATGGCTGCAGAATGGCTTCCTGGTTACACACGAATCCCTGGAATTTGCACTTGTACAAAAAAAAATACCAAGCATGGAGTGCAAGGTGATTTTATCTTCAGAGAGATTTCTACAACTATTCATTCCTCTGGGAATTTTAGGATTTTTAATAAAAAACAAGGCAGTCTGGCACAAAGAGTCCTCGATAAATAGCTGTAGCATCAGGATAGAAACGGTGCGTTGTCGGGCCTGATGTGGCCTCACCCCCACCGCTAAGCAGCAACGTGCCCTCACCCTCTGGTGTTAGTTGGCTCATCTACACAGATTCTGCTGCTACAGAACATGACTACATCTTTCCCAGCTTAAAGAAAAAAAAGTCTTTGGTTTCAGATATCACTCCTAAGGAAATACCAAATCACACATAAATCTTTCATTTTAGGCTTTACTTCCTTTAAACAACAGCAGATCCATAAATAGCCATGCTTTCTGAAAAACAAAAATGCCTCTCCCTCTCTTTTTTATTTTTAAGTAAAGTGACAGTTCATCAAGAAAGTTTCCATTGAGCCCTCTTCAACTTCCAGAATTTAAAATAGGGATGCTATAAAGGAGAGACTTGTGTCTCATTGTTGTTGTTGAAGCCTACTTATTTTCAGTTAAAAAAATCTAGAAATTCATGAAATAATAAAACTCCTTTTATAATTAACCTGCCAAAATATACATTTACCCTTCCACATCAGAAACTGGAAAAGCCTTTTTTTATCGAATTTCAACCAGAAATCATAGCAAATGTTTTAAATATATATTTTCTATATAACATGCTTCAATTAAAAAATAACCACTATCAGAAAATTTATTTTCCTATTGTGTTTTCATTTTGGTTATGCCTCACATCTCAATGTTCTTTCTTATAAATCATACTATTTCATTTAACATTACTTTTATCACTTTGTATCTTAGAGTAAAATGTTTAAAATCTTAACTAACATTAGACCAAATGGGAGATTCAGATATACATGGCATGTAGATCGAAGTAACTACATTTTTTTTTTCATCTTTTAGGCTATTTAAGATATGTTATGGCATAAAATTAAAAGATATCCATAATATTCCAAGTAGCCTGTGTTTGATTTTTCATTGGCACATTTGATTTTCAGGCCAATTGACTATGATATAAGTGAGCTTACCCTCACAAAGGTAGGAGGGGTCCAAAGTTAAAATGTGGAAATGGAAAAAAAAAAAGGAGAGGGCAAGTGATTTCTCTTTCTCAATGTTACGATTATTTTCAGTGCACCACTCCAGGATCAGCCATGGTATTAATGACCTTGAAAATATCACCTGGTAAGTATAGATAATAAACTCCTAACACACTTTGTTGAAATGCAGAAGGAAGCAGAGACACTCCCACATTTTGGTAACAAGCAAACACACCAATAAACCCAAGCGGAAAAGGTAGAGAAAGAAATTATTGTAAAGTCCTCCCGAAATTCAGATTATTCAAGTTCATTAAACGTAGTTTAACAAACTGCTGGACAACAATCCACATGCACTGCTCTGGACTTGCTTTCCAGCTTTACTCATGATTTCTTCTATCAGGCATGCAAGTGAATACACTCTATCTTCGACTACACGGAACCGAACGTTTAGTATATCATTGGCTTATTAATGAGCACGTTGAAGAACAGGTACAAGGCCACCTACCATTGTCACTGTCTCCTTCAGATGGAACACTGTAGCTAGAGCTGTCCCATGTTTGTGCCTGTGTAAGTTTGTTGAAGGAGATAGGAGGGAGAGTGAGGGCTGGGTCTGCAGGAGAGCGAGAGAGCCGGGCCGCGTGCAGGTGGACAAGGACCAGGAAAAACCAAAGGGGCGGCAGCATTTCACACATGGCATAAGGTTTGTATGGAAATGAAGCGAATTTCATATTATGGGATTTAAATTCAAATGTACAATATAGGGGAAGAATGAGATGGCGCATGAAATAAAAAGAATGATAAAAACCGAGTGTTAGTACTTATCAATCATATACTTTGCATGCAGTAAATATCGTTAATCTTAACAGTTCCGCAAGCCCACAGACACCGAGTACTAATGAATCATGTCAGCAGAAAGGAAGAGCGCCCACAGATAATGTAGATAAAAGGCAGAAGACCAACCAGATGATACCTTTTTCAAAAACCTTCTAAGTAACAATTTTAGCAAATACGATTCACACAAAATATTTGGTTACAAAGACACAGCTTAATATGTGTAAATATATCTACTATTTAGAAATGAGACTATTAGAGAATCTCAATTTTTTCCCCCAAGGCAATGTACAATTTCTCTTTCAAGGGTATTGGCATTGCTTCACTGATAGCTGTAGCGAGCCAACTCCTTCAACCCTTGACACACACCTCTCAATATTGTCTTTGATACTGATCAGTAGGAAACCGATCTTGACACTGGAGGAGTCTCTTTAACAATGAACCTAATTAACCAATAGACGTTAATCAATTTCAAGCACTTCTGAGTTAGCCATTTATGAAATAACATCTTTTTTTGCATTAACTATCCATATAATAATTTTACATGTTGAGGAAATATCTGTACAATATTTTTTCAACGCTAAGGCAGGGCCAGTAAAATAAATGGATACGCTTCTAGAACAAATCTTTGAGTATATGTAGTTGTCTTTCTTTGGAGGAAAACAATTGAGAAAAAAAATTTCTTTTGAAGAAAACAAACAGCCTATTTAAGAATCTAAGTTCTTACTCAAACTTACTGATTTGAGCAGTCTGTTTTAATTTATAACACAGAACCCACATAAATCCAAATGCTTAACTTTCAAATAAAAATTAACTGGCTTTTCAAAGTTTTAAAGCTACCAAAAAGAATTTCTATCTTTTTAAATCCTATGATCTTCAAGTAAGATCATTATGTATTATTTTCTAGAAAATGTGAAAAATACATACCATAACATTTTAAATTATTAAAACAAAATTTAAAAATCCCCAATATATAATGCCAGTTTTATAAAGTTCCTACATGTCACTTGATGTTCCTGAAGGTAAATCAGCATTATTTATAGCAACCAAACTCCACAAAGCTTTCAGCAACTATAACTGCTTCCACAGTGGTTAGTCAGCATTATAGAAACTTTGGAAGCTTGGAGAGGAAATTAACTCTGTTTTCTGCTTTCAAAATAAATACCCCATTTCTATTTCACCACTACAAAGAATATGAAATGGCTGAACAGTACAAGAACAAGGTTGATAAGCTGCATCTAAACTCCATGCAGGAAGAAAAGGAATCACTGAGAAAACGTTACAACTAAACTTTAAAGAGGCACACTCCAAAGAATACTGTTCTTTGGAGAGCCACTCAACTTCGGTTTGCTCCATTATGAAATAGTCTGAAGTTACGTAACACTGCCTGGAAGGATTAGAAGCCAGTCCGTAGCCCAGCCGGGCCGGCCATCCCTGAAGGCACGGGCGCGACGTCCCCCAACACACACCGGAGACCCCGGAAATGGAGGCCCAGCCCAGCTCTGGCTGCATGTGCTCTGTCCTTCCGTACAGGAGGAGGCCAGTCATTTGAATCGTATTTCACGCAAAAAATTTGGCTTTCATAAAACACCTACTAACTCTTGCCATGCCCAGGCATTTTCTCAAATAGCTTTGCCTCAGAGCCCATCCAAAAGGCCAGGAAACTACTACACCTGGCTACATGTTACCCATCAGTCAACTTGCTCCAAATAAAAAAAAAAAGATCCTTCAGAAAGAAATCATATTTTTCTGGTACCCTTTTACAAAATGTACACTTGTATAACTTCTACTGTTGCCAAAATGCTTTACAGAAAAACCCAAGAACATCTAAGTTCTTTATTAGCTGGTTGCTTAAATGTGTCCGAGTCCTTTCTTAGCACTTCCTTAAAAGTATTATAGTAGGGATTGTATACAAAGAACCAAAAATGTTAAAACAAAAAAGGACCTACAAGCAGGTAGATAGTGCCAGAGCCTGAGTGAAGAAATCGAAAAGAACCTTTTTTTCTATGCGTATTCCTTCTCTTAAAATCAACAGTTGCTTTGCACGTTGCTAGAATTTACACCTGTGGATATACTAACACTAAATTAAAAGCAAGTAGGTACTATAAGCAGAAAAGGCTCTATTTTAAAGAAATGACTGCTGGCCACGCATGTGAGCCTTGACATGATATCCTGTCACAGGAGAAAATACACAGCCCCACGTGGGCTAGCAAGCAAACAAGGGATGTCTTAGAGGAGCCGTTCTCCCAGAGGCTGCTCTACATTCAGCTCAGCAGGGTACGAGGAACCACCGGGCCAAGCGTCAGCTATGTTAACCTCCCTGGGTAAAAAATGCCGTAGAGTATTTCTTCCCCACTCACATGCCCCCTCATCTTTGCTCTCCGCGCTGACTGTAAAGGAGGGAAGATACCATGCGAATGATCACATGGACCTCACAGGTGATTCACTGAAAGCAAGTCTGGCCTCCCCAGGACTGGCGTTCGCCGGAGTTCCTTCACAAGGCTGCTCACACTATAACATATACACTTAATAAAAGACTCCAGAGAAACCACTGAGTGTTTACGGGTACAAAGACGCTGAGGTTTTAATTTACCTGATCGAGGCTTCAGGCCAAACGGCCCCGTGCTGTTGGTGGTAGGAGAGATGGAAGGGGAGTTCGCGCTGATCTGCAGGATCAGAAGGAAAAGATGGTTAAAAAAAAAAACAAACACCCTAACAGAGAATTATACATGCTTCTCTATGTTCAAGGATTGTAATTAGATCACTATCTTTTTGATATGCTACTTTGTGATGAAGCCCGGACCAAATAATTTGATGATGGATGCATCTTCGCACTGCAAATGCTTTAAGTGGCATAATCAACAGAATGTTGTCGGGGGGGAGAGCCAATTTTTATTTGCTCAATAAAAAATATTCTACAATAGTGTGAAACTGGCAATCCCTTTCTGCTGCAGAATAGATGTGTGCATGTGTGTACGCACACAAGAACACACTCACATCCACCTCACAGAGGGCACATCTGATCAACAATGTCCTAACCTAGTGAGATAAGAAAACGGGTAACACTGACTAGACGCCTTGTCACCAGGGAAGCCACACACTGCATCACTGACGAATTAACACGACATTCTAAATATTGCCTATTTGAACAATATTTTGTTTTCTATATACTGTTTCCTATAAAGATGTTGCCCTACTTGGTTTTCAAAATATATCTTATGAAATTAATCTTTAATTATGGGTAGGGCCAGCGAAGACTAGCATAGCTAATGAGAGTGACTCCCCCAGAGAATCTGTAATACAATTAGGTCATGAATCATGACCATCTCAGATTATGTATTTCTGTAAAAGAAATTCCAATTCAGCCTTCACAAAATACCTCAGCTTACATGAATTCTCAGGGAACCTACCTCATTTGGAGAATACTCGCCCCCATTACTCTGTAATGTTAGGTCATTTTGCACCTTAAAGAAAAAAAGGCATGGTATATTCCATTAGACCATAAAATTATTAAGGCAAGAACCGCATCCTTCTGACTTCCATCATATCCCTGGTGCACACGCACACAATGAATATACATGGAATTAATTATTCAGCGTGTTAAGTAGCTAAGTAGGTCCTGCTTACATTTGCTAAAGACATGCAGCTATTATATTCACAAAAAAAACACACTGAAAGTATCACACATACTGAGAAAAGGAATTTCCCAGCCCAAAGCACCTGGAAACATGAGCCTGCCTTGTGAGGTTACCAAGCCACTGGCGGGCTCCCACCCTCATTTGAACAAGACGTTTTCAGAAATGGTCCAAGGCAGTACTTCCCAAATACACAGAATCCTACTGGGAGTTTTTAATAAATGTACGTGCCTAGACTCCAAATCACAGAGACAATCTTACATCATCAATTCAATGCCAGTTTGCTTTGGCAACCAATGAGGAAACTCTAGCTTATGTTACTCAGATCTGCCGTCTGTTTATGGTAATCAAGAACCCCACCGATTACCCTAATAAAAATCTGGGGATAACGAATATGAACACCTTCATTTATGAAACACCAAATCAGTATACACTGAAAATATCTATTCCTATTGAGGAGTGCTATTTAAAAAATATTCTGAACTTTGATAAGTCCAAAAGAAAAACATTTATTTAAAATAAAATATCATTAATTTCCCTGCCCAGTTAAGCGGCTTTGTTAGAACTATTAACAAATACCTGCGTGATTGATCCTCTCCATGAGCAATTCCTTCCTCTGATTTTTTCCTGTTGTCTCCCCAATATCTTCCCCAATTTGTTATTTGAATGTGACTATCATTTGGAATTCTTTCTGAATGGAGGCCAGTGTTACCTAACCTGATATGGACAGTCATCTAAGGTATATTTAAAGTCAGACAATGTGATGCATAAACCAATTCATAATTGCAGCCTCACCTATCGAACGGGGCGCCACCCATTTGTTCCTCAGCGTTTCTGCCTAGTGCACACCTGCTGCTGATTCTGCCACGGCTGCTTGCTGCCTTGCTCACGGCCCAAACCTAGGTTTACTTCCCTCTCCTTAACTTCCTGTCTCTTCCCAGGCTTCCCAGAGCACCTCAAACGCCCAGGATTATAGATCACCTCATGTCACACTCTCAAGTTTTTCAATATCTCCGTGTTCTTCCCTCCATAATTCTTACAACACCTTAAAAGTGAGCACAACTTCATATCCTTAAGATCCAAGCCCTTGACACCAAAAACAAGACCAAATCCAGCACAAGTACTCAATGAACACTGGCTGATTCAAGACTATGCTACAGATATTCCTTTCCTCCTGAATGAGATGGAAGGGAGAATATAAAAGCAACCAAATCACTTCTGAGGATCATATTTAAGTTCTGTATAATCAGTAGCACTGGCATTGCTAATCCACTACTTTTTCTTCCTCCTCCTGTGACTTCTAGAGCCAGCTACCTAATCCCTCCTTTTCAAAATCATTGAGATGTGCTGGTCATGGACAGATGATTGCCCTAGAGAAGGAGGACAATGAGTAAGACTTTCCTATACCAAATAGGAGTCCTCATTCAACCAAAAAACAAAACAAAACAAAACAAAAAAACCCCAAACAAAAAACGTATATGAATGTAAAACATTATAAATCAGAGATGGAGTAGAGGCATCTCTTTTCCAGAGGATTTGTGTCTTACTGGTACTCCTGAAATGATGCACCCAGATGGGCATCTGCTTTACTAGAGTCAAAAGTGGCTCTGCAGCAGGATACTAACATGGTCCTAAAGTACCTCTTCACTGACTGCTTACTGGTTGTAGTGAAAAACAGGACAGTAGTTACATGATCATTGTAATTTGGGCAGGGGCACCTGGGTGGCTCATTTGATCGAGTGTCCGACTTCGGCTCAGGTCATAATCTCACGCTTCATACGGTAGAGCCCAACACCAGGCTCGCTGCTGTCAGCCTGTCAGCGCAGAGTCTACTTCGGATCCTCTGTCCCCCTCTCTCTGCCCCTCCCCTCTCTGCACTCTCCAATAAATAAATAAATATTAAACAACAATTGGGCAATCAAAGTAACGTCACCTATGAAGGCCATATAGACACAGGGGTATCCTGAGAGGCACCCATGTCACCTGTGCAGTATCCCCATCAAAACCACAGACTCTCAATCTAAACATGAGGAAATAGGAGGAACTTCCAACCCATAAAATAAGGGGCACACCATTAAGAAGAGAAGAGAGCTATAGTCTTTAACATTTCAAGGTGATAAAAACCAAGGAAAAGTTACAGAAATGTTTCAGGATAAAGGAAACTCTAGATACCTCATAACTAAATACATGCCTACCACTAGAATGGACCCTACACGAGAGGGAAAAATGCCATAAAGATCATTAGATCAGCTGAAAACTTTGGAACATGAACAGATTAGATGAAAACATTTTATTAATGTAAATTTATGAATGTGATAAGCAAATGTAGTTAGGTAAAATCAAATCTCTATTCTCACAAAATGTACGCTGAACTGTTTAGGGAGAAAGGACTATGATATATGAAACCCTCAAATGTTTCAGAAAAAGAACAGCGTGTGGAAAAAGAAAGACATAAGCAATGATACAGCAAATGTGGTAAAACATTAGTAATAGGTAACTCTAGGTAAAAGGATGCAATTTTGGTAACTTTTTGTGGAATCTTATAATTTTCCTCATATTTTAATAAGTTTCAAATTATCCAAATAGGAAGTTTTTGAAGAAAAGTGGGTCAACTATCATCAATCACTCAATAATTTAAAAAGTGGGCCCACACAGGACAAGTCGTGTGTCTCAAAGGAGGGCCCAGTGGAACGGGGCCGGGGCAACCTTCACAGAAGAAGCTTCCTGATGTTCCAGAACTGGGTAATCCAATGATGCCTCTACCGGGGAAGAGAAACTGCGGTAATTCTAAGGACCACGCCAATAACAATAATAGAATAGGAGAGTCAGAGTAACAGCTACCATCGAGGTGCCCTGGATTGTGAGACCAGCCCCAATTTAGAGAAAATGAAGGTGAAGTTTAGAGAGGTTGCCCAGAGTTGCCCAGTTAGCAAGTCTTTGAGGTAGGATTAAACTCAACATAGTTCTAAGTCATGACTCTCAACAATAAAATCACACTAGTTCTCTCTCCTCTTACTCGTCACAGACTTAGGTAGGAAAGAGTGTGAAACTGCTTCACTACACTTCCCATGCTCAGACACTTCAGGGAACAGAAACTAGTGTGTACTGAAATTGGCCATCCTAAACACACTCATTAAGCAGAGATGAGTTAGAGTGTCACCAGGTTTCACTCCCCAAGTCACCAGTTCAAACGTATCTACATGACTGGTTCTCTGGGATCTTTTAGGCTCATCTCTAGTCAAAACTGCTTTTGACAGCCAACCAAGTTTCACCCAGTGTAACTCCACCCTTACTCTGCCCCCAAATAACTCCACCAGGTCTCTCTGCTAAAGGTCTCCTGATCCTCCTAGAGACTTCTCAAACCTTTTGTTTTTGCCTTTCAAGTCTTCTGTAGTTTATTTTCTGCGGACCACTTCCCAGGCCTCTTGCTTGGCTCTAAAATCTACATTGAGTGGGCCTACACTTTCTGATGCACCGGGTTCCCTGGGGATCTCAGTTGCCACTGCCTGGCTCAGCAAGACTGTCTGACCCAAGAAATTTAGAGAATTTAATGGAAATAGCCAACCCTCATCTTTAATGGAAGATGGAAGTATAATACATAGGAAAGCTAATAAGGCAGATGTATGCAAAATTTGAAGAACAGACCATCCACAAAATCAAACTGGTCTAATGACTGTTCTATCCAATGATAAATGGTTATAGAATATGGTAGCCACTATTCCGTGACAGAGCTCGGGTTAACCCAAGAGCAGCCTCACCTCACAAACCGGAGAGGTCTCCAGCTGTATTTGACCACTGTAGGGAAAAAAGGGCACAGAGTGGAATTTAAAGCATACATACTTCAATGTAGAAAGAGAAAAAAATACATTCAGTCACAAAAAGGTCAACATACTTTAGTGCAGAATCTTGTAAGTCTAAGGCTTCTGCTGATTCCACAGGATAAAAGTTGACAATATTTCTCTCTGAAATATCTGTGCTTAATCTAAAGAGTAGGAGAAAAAGATGTTAGCATGTTAATTAAGCTTTTCATATGTTCTATGATTTTAATAAATCCAATGCTTCAGGTCATATTTAGTTTATAATTTTAATATATTAAAATGTTACATTTATCTTGATTAAGTAATCAAAGGTTTATGGTAAAAATTTCAAGTTACATGGTATTTTCCCATCATGCACCAAATTTTATATCATTTGAATATAATTATCTATCTGCTATTGGTATTGCAATCCAACTTATTTGCAATATAACAGCAATTTCTGCCAAAGTCATAATATTCCTAGGTAGCACACACAAAGTTCTCTTCTAGAACTTGATTAATTTATAGAGGTACACAAAATTGTTAAGAGTACTAACTCTATTATATGTATGAAAGGCATTTTGTTTTAATAAGATAGACTGATATACACTAGTACTCTCATTTTAAAAAGTTAGAATTCATAAGCAATTTGACGTGGAATTTTATTTCTGAAATTGTCTTACAGATGGTTTCTGAATTTCTGCAATTTTAAGAGGTGAATTCTTTTTAATATCTATAAACCCAGGAATTTCTGTAAGTCACATAAAAGTTACAAGGCTATTGCAAAAGGTAGGGATGAGTAATATTATACATGCCCTATTGAAAATGCTATCAAATCTATAATCAGAAATCCTTAAAAAAGAAATCAGGATAAAGGCAACATATGATATTAATATTCAACTAGGTTTTTTGATGTTAAGGTTGCATGAAAGGTAAGCCTCTAAAATTAAATCCTATAACCAGTGGCTTAACTCAAAACAAGAAGAAGTTTGGATCTATGAAGTATAAGATAAAAGAAAAACCCAATGTTTATTTGTATTTTTACTAGTAATATTCAGTCCCAAGCAGCTAGAAATAAGTGACTGCTCGAAGAGCGCTCTCTTACTAGAAAAAGAGGACCTTTTCTTTGTTACTATTGTACTGGCTCACAGAAATATTATAAGTTAGGACTATCCTATAATGATAATTATTCAGGATGAACAAAAATCTAAAGCAGCCAAAGTACTGGGTTATTTGTGGGAGCAAATAAAATCCATATAAACTTTTACAACATTATACAATTTTAAAATAGCATTCCATAAAGCTGCAGATCAATTAGCTCTTGGGAAGTGACTCAGGGCTGTTTTCTTCCACAATTCGAGCACACACCCACCATTCCACTCGCTCTACATTCTTGGCAACTCATTGCCTCAAACATTTCCAATCTAGAGAGGAATCTCGAGGTCCTCAGTTCATCTCACTTCTCATGAAGAATGACGAAATGAAGGCCCAGAACTGGGAACCCTCCTCCAGGTCGTCAAGATTTCCACTACTGGGCTCCAGGCCCACATTCCCAAGCCACATTTTATTTCCCCCAAACCAGGCTGTTCTTTTTCACTTAGGGATTCACATATTAATCAATCTCAAATTTGTAAGAAATATTTATTGGGGGAGTGATACAAGATGCAAAAGGTATAAGTATTCAAACAATATATTAAGTTTGAGCCCAATGGGGGCCCTTTCTCCATAATGTCACATCTTCAAGTCTCGTTCCTGGACTCACGTGCCCTTCCCATCCATATGCTTGGCCTTGGGATCCTCATCTGCATTATACAGCTCTGTTACTGCGGCACCTTACGAAATGACCTTCAAATCTAAGTCTTGAAGTCCCAGAATCAAACTCCCAGCAGCAGAATGGACATTGTCACTTTGGAATTTTTTCAGCACATCCAACATGGACCCCAGTATCCTCCTCTTCAAACCCGGGGCTCCTCTTGGTGCCCCATCTCAGATAATCAGAGACCAGGTGCTCCTTTCTGAACAGTCTGGACTGTCCTGCACACTGTTCTCCCCACCCACACAGATGCCCGCCAAAGACCTACAACAGTGCCCACCGCTAAGGGTCTACAGTTTATAAGCATAAAGAAAAATATTAATTTAGAAATACCTACAGAAAAACACCCATGGTAATATATTTCCTTCCAGCTTACATTTTTTTCTAGGGTTTGACACAAATGAGACCTAATTCTGTCTATATAATTGGGATCAAACCTTGCATTTTTACATACTTTTAAAGAGAACATTATAAAATGAGCATTCTAAAATATATTGGAAAATTTAATAAAACATTGTATCAGCCATATTATAAGGACCAAATTATAAGTACCTCTAAACTTTTAAAAATGAAAATGAAAATTTTTTTTAAATTTAAAACAAAAATTTTTTTATTTTCTGCAAATATTTGCTATAAAAATACCTTCCCTCTCATAATCTTTGTTCACATCTCTTCATCTCTTAGGATAAATTTTTAGAATTTATTTTAAAAGTTTACACATATTTTAGACAATGGCCATGTACTACTAGGATGTCTTCTAGAATGGTTTTGCTAATTTACCTTTCTACTAGCAATTTATAAATTATTTCAAATCCTCACAATCCTAAAAAGTATGTACTTGGATCCCATCTCACAGAGGACGACACTGGCGTGCAGAATAGTTATGTCTTACCCAAATGAACGGTGCTGAAGCTGCGTTCAGAACCAGTGGCTGGCTGACACAAAGTCTGTTCTTTTCCCCAGATACGCCGCTTCCCCGTTTTTTTATCATTTCACACAAACGCAGGCAACGCACATATGTGTTCTCTTGTCCGTTTCCTACCCTCTCACTGACTACCCTGGTTTAGAATGTGAAACTCAGCTCTTTAAAGAACATGCTTTGATTGGGCATTCACTAAGAAGCCTGCCTCTGAGCCAAACATTAGGGAGAATTAGGAACATGAATAATCATGTTTTTAAACCATTTTGTTTATTTAAAAATAAATCGTGCTTTAAAACTCCCTCCATATTAAATGAAGACACATTTCTCAACACGGCATTCGAAGACATCCTCAGCACCACTCCAACCACACCCCTGCAGCTTCTCGGTCCTGGCTACGCATCAGAGGCACTGCCCATACTGCCAGACCCCAGGCTCTCCGGGAGAGTCCAAGCCTGCTCCACTCTTTTTGACCTCCATGCCTGGGCCCAAGCTTTTAATTCAATTCAGGGTTTGCTTTCTCCTTGAAATGGCCAGTTATTAAAAGCCCAGATGAACCAGCCAGGCCTTCAGAGAGGCCAGCCCAGCCATCCCCCCATCTCCATCTGCGGCTAGGCATTCACTCCAGCCTATCACTTCAAGCACTTAAATCAATTACACTTACAAATAGCTACTCAAGACAACCTCTGCCAGAGTTCAAGTTCTTAGAAGGCAAGGGCTTGTTCATCTTCATATCCCCCGAAGTGCGCACAGTAGATCTTGTGATTTCTAAGAGCTCAGTTAATATCTGCAGAACTGACATGCTTTTCATATCAACTGCTAAAGACTTTCAACCAAACAAACTGACCTATCACTATTCTTTTAGGACGAGGCAACATTGGTGGTGAGCCATCCCTGGCCCTCTGGGACTTGCTAACCAACCCTTTTCATGAATTCCCAAAATGTGGTGTAATTTCTATGTTCACCGTATTACGAGACCATATCGTTTTCATATTTAAGTCACAGGACCTGTAAACAGTTTACCAGGAATAAGCTTTGGATCTATTTTTCTAGTGATAAAGTAGTTAGTACCTCATACTGGGTATATTGTCTTACTGAAAAATATTTTGTCCATAAGAATTCCATTATCCTTTGCTAAGAAACCAAAAAATATATCTAATGCATTTAGCGCCTATTATGACAATGGCCAATTCAATTAAAAAATTATCTCATAGCCCAGATCATTAGAAATATATTATTTATGTAACATATGTTTGGCATCTCAAAGTAAATATGATAGTACTTGGTAAAACAATTCTTTCTTTTTTGGAAAATCTCCTTGATATTTCTAGAAGTCAGGAGTTGAACTTGAAGCAATATCAAATATGCACTTTTATCATATTGCTATTTTCTAAGAATTATGCCAAAAACTCCCATATGAAATTCATGAGGGTGAATAAATTTCATTAAGTGGTAGGAAAAGGGGGAAAACGATTTCAATCACTCCATAAGTGTGACTCATAAGCTTATGGATCTTGCAAAATCTTTTCTTTTTGGTGGTTAGGCTGAGCTCAAACTGTGTGTACAGATATTTTTAAAGGTGAGAGAATATACTCACATGAAACCTGGGTCAAGAAAAGACACGCATACCTGTTGGGATCTTGTAGCAAATCTACCGCTTCTCTCAGCTGTTCAATCATTGCTATATCCACGTCCTGGTCTTTGGGTGAACTTATTCTGTAGCATGAACCAAGCATTAGAATGAAAATGATTACTAGAACATGGATATTATCTAGATTCTTAAGAGCACACCTATAAAAATGCATCTAACATATAAAAGTGATTTGGACGAATTCCACATTATAATGAACACAAGTCAGAGCGGATCTGCAGAGCGGATCGCCAGTGTGGTAGAAATGGAGCAACTGTGTTGGGGAAGGCCGGCTCTGCTATAAATACAGCTCCCACCGAGTCTCAATGCCCAGGGGCCTGCATCTGCTCCTCTAGAAAATCAAGGCAATGTACTTTCTGGGTAGATCCTCCACGCTGAGCTTTCCTGCGCCCTGAACCTCCTCAATCACATTCTATCCACAGCCTTCAATCAGATGAAACTCAGGCCAACGAAGAGGTGTGACCTTGGACTGTAATACCCCAATACCATGACAATAAGCATCTTACGAAGAAAAACCTATTGATAGGTTTTTCTGTCTTATTAATGATAAGAAAAACTTACCAATATTGTTGGGTGAGAACATAGGTTTACCCAAAGGAAAGCAGACCAAAATTCTATCATGACAGGGCTGCCATATGCTTGAACCATGAACTTCACAGGGGGCTCAAAACCAGGCCCTGGGTACTCACATTCCCTCAGATTGCCAGTGCGTGTCCTCTTCTATCCGTAACAGTTCTTCACAGTCCTCAGGCCCATCCTGTGGACAGAACATATGGGGCTTCTGAGAGCCACTGGCTATCAACAGTCAACAGCCACACCCTACCCTCGTCCATGTTCACAGGAGCATTGTTCACAACTGCCAAAAGGTGGAAACCATCCAAGTGTCCATCTACAGATAAATGGATAACAAAATACGGTCTATACATACAATGGAATGTCATCAAGCCTTCAAAAGGAAGTCCTGATACGTGCTACACCACGGTGAACCTTCAAGACATTATGCTCAGTGAAGTAAGTCAGTAACAAGAAGCCAAATACCGTATGATTCCACTTAGATGAGATACATGGAGTTATCGCCCATAGAGACAGAAAGCAGAATGGTGACTCCCAAGGGAGAGAGGAGGAGGGAATGGGAAATTACAGTTAAATGGGTTCAGAGTCTCAGTTTTACCAGATAAAAAGAGTTCTGGGGATGAATGGTAGTGATGGCTGCAAACAGTTTGAATATTCACCACTGAATGGTACACTTAACAATGGCTAAAATGGTTAAGTTTAATCTTATAGATAATGTACGTCAATTAAAAATTAAATTAAAGAAAAGGGACCTGACCCAGGACCACAATACCTGGTAACTTAGAGTTAGAAATGTAAAGCTTAATTCTGTTTCTTATTGCCCTCTAGCACCTCTTGATGTTTAAGGTGCCCTCTTAGCACCTGCTTTACTTTGGGCTTGTCAGTTACATGAGACTATGCTTTCTACTGTTGGTGAGACAAGGTGTGCGTGTGTGTGTGTGTGTGTGTGTGTGTGCTCTTGGGAAAAAAGTATAAAACACTTAACAACAGAAAATGCCTCAGAGTGACCTTTCCAGAAAGAGAAGACATCCATTTACAGATTTTAAAGATCTCTACTTTTCTCTTTTTACAATGGACACACTTCCACGAAAAGTATTCACCTAGAATTTATTGCAAGAATGTGAATCTTTGTCTATGGTAACTCTTACTAATTGGTAATGGTAATTCTATTACATTTGCTAGCTTATCCTGATGCACTGAGCACTGGAAAGCCAAGCAATTACTGAATATAGAAGAAAATCAGACACATTTACAGGCAAACAGAGAGGTATGTATACCAGGGACCTAATGTCAGAAAATAGACACCCAAAACATTGAGAAGATGTCTATCTTATAAATACCTGAGGAAACTGGCAGCAGGTTGGCATTTAAGGTGACAGATTGGTAACCTTGAACCTAAATGTCAAGGTGCCAAACAGAAGAAGATTTAAAAAAAAATAGTTGATCCTCAACTTGCCTTAATATAAGTTATAAATTCTGAACGGAGAACATCTGTTCCATCAGTAAATTGGTCTCTTTCTTCTCCTGAGTTGTCATTGTCACCCAAAAGGGAAGGCTCTGGTTGAAATTCCTGATGAAAGTCCCCTATCAGGAGAATACAGAGACAAAGAGACGCTTTCATGGAGAGACTAGCAAAGCATAGACGACCCTCAAACACCATCCAACTATTTCAGTCTCCCCCCTTACCTCTTACAGAGATCTAGGAGTCACCCCACTTCTCGCTTCCCTGACGAGTATGAGGAAAAGATGAATGAAGGAGGAAAAAGAGGGGAAAAAAGTAAAAGAAATGGAAAGCCCCCCCCCCCCCAAAACGAACTGGAAAGTCAATGCCCCTTCTTGGTTTAGTCCCTTATGAAAGAAATGAAGTCTCCTCTAACTTCCTCAAGAGACAGAGGAAAGAAAGTATGAAAGAGGCAAAAGGAACAGTAAGGAGATCTCTTCTCCCCAATCTGGAAACTAAACCAAGCAGGGCCACCTTTAAGGACGCCTACCTAGCAGAATACCAGCTTCTAGAACAGAGAGGGGAAGACTCACTGGTAACAAACTACAGAATTCTTTCATTTTAGAAGTTCGCCTAAAACACTACCTCCTATACTGTATAATGTTATAAAGATTGTCTAATAAAAAGGCAGTTCTATTCTTGCATAAAACATACAGTGATATTTTTTGGAGAATGTATGGTTCCAATCATAACCTCAGATAAACATAAACGTTAAACTTATGTGCTAAACTAAAAAACATGAAAGTATAAAGTGAAAGCAAATGCTAATTGGTTCACACAGCTCTCCTATCACTGATGAGGGCATATTCAAACTATTAGAGAGATAATCTGCATACTAATCTAGTTCTATATTATTCATATATCATGAAATCATCTCTGCCACAAATCAGTAAACACTAAATTTTAGGATTTTCTTTAAAAGTCACCGAACAAAATAGGAGCAGTAAGCAAAAACAACAACAACCCAAACCCTGCCCTAATGTAATCAACTGAGGACTTCTCACCAACTTATGAAATACATTGCTAGGATTTTCAAGATATGCAGGACATAAAGTGCTTCGTGACCATTTGATGATTATTAGAGAACCACAGAACTTTAGAGCTACAGAAGATCATAGGTAATTAGGTAATTAGATATTACATAATATAATTATCCCACTTATAGGTGAGAGAATTAAGGTTAATTATCTTGTCCAAAGTCAAGTGGATTTGTAGGCGCACCTCTCAAACGCACATGTGGTCAGAAGTGGCCATGTATCCAAGCCTAGCTCGTAAGAGACGGACACCCCTAGGCCCAGTAATTAAAAACTTCTTGCGAGCAAACCTCTGTGTTCAGCCCTCTTCTGCCCTAAAACAGCACATGGAAACTTTGGAAGTCTTGTGTGGAATCTCAGAATGAACACAGCTTGGGGCTTTGAACCACTGCTTGGAGGGAAGTTGCCTGCCAATCACTAACTCTCACGTAGACTTGACTTGGATTGTGTTAAATCAGTGAGATTTGGGGATTTTATGTGCTACCACACCTGGCGGTGCCTAACAGAGCTATACATCAATAGTTTCTTTCCAAGAGTGAATTTAAAGACCATAAATCTGCAAAGTGTGAACAACTTTACTATTGGAAAGTTACTTAAGCTCTCTGGGCCTTGGTTTCCTCACCTATAAAATGGAAATGATTAAAATATCCATTTCAGAGTTTTGAATTTTAAATGAGATCACTTTCAGACATTAGCACAGAGCCTGGTGCTCAGGAAACGCTTGATAGGTATTAGCTATTATCCTGGCCCTATTGGTATAGATTGTAAACATAGCATTTGAAACTTAAAAAATAGAACTTTCTCCCCATTTTTCATTGTCAGACCTTTAACTGGGCTAAGGCGATGGCATGAGTCCTCCTTGATGACCTGGTCTTCTTCCATGATATTTGACATTGGCACGTTGAGGCTAACTGTGTCTTCATCAGAAGGCTAGAAAGAAATAGTGCACTGCTTCATTCCAGGGATAAGAGTTATCAATGTAGATTAAGAGAATGCAACGTGATAAAAAAAATACTGTGATTCTCAAACATATAATATTGAGTAAAAGATGCTGGATACAAAGCAGGATACCACTTACGAATGTTCAAAAACCAGCAAAACTAATCTATGGTGTTTGAAGTCAGGATAGCAGCTACTCTTGGCTTGAAGGGTAGACTTTCTGGGGTGTTGATAAAGCTCTGTTTCTTGAACTGGGAGCTGGTAATAGGGTAATAGGGAGCTTTGTCAAGAGTCACTGAGTTAACATGCAAGTGTTTATACATATGTTTTGAGCTAAAATTTTGTCAGGTGCCTGATGGCATTTTCCAACCGAAGAGCAACAGTCAGGGCACTAAGAAGGACTGTGTAATACCTGAAAGAACAAAGTAATAATTGTAAAATATATAGTGTGATATTGTAAATATTGTTAGTATCACACTGGCCTGAAGTCTAACCAATCTTTGTAACAGCAATGGTACTTTGAAATCTGACGACTACACCAATTTCGCAAACTACATTGAGGTTTCATGCAGCTAGTCACAAAAAGCAGGCAATATCTGGGGGAAGCTGGGTGGCTCAGTCGGTTAAAGGTCCGACTTTGGCTCAGGTCATGATCTCCAGGTTCGTGGGTTCGAGCCCCGTGTTGGGCTCTGTGCTGACAGCTCGGAGACTGGAGCCTGCTTTGGAGTCTCTGTCTCCCTGTCTCTCTGCCCCTCCCCAACTTGCACTCTGTCTCTCTCTCACCAAAATAAATCAACACTAAAAAATATTTTTTAAAAAAGCAGGCAATATCTGTGACAATTCCCCATGTATTTACAGTGCATCTTATGTGCAACATTAAGCTTTGGCTTATTTCCCTGTTTTATGCTGAGGAATATAGGAGTTTAGGCTGAATCAAATATATAAAAGTGTTGAATGACTGTGGTACTTAAAAGGACATGTTCTGTGCAATTTTCAGAGTAAGGCTTCAATTTAGTAATCAAAGTAAGTCGTCTCGGGGGGGTGGAGGGGGCTTGTTTTCCACACTAGCTGATGAAGTTCATTCAGATAATCTAGGATTCCGTCACAAGTGAAATATGGAGCCTCACTGACTTTCTTATGTCTCCATTTAGGGTTCCTACTATTCAGTAAAAAGCTTTCCAAATCACACGGATCACGAACCTGCACAGAACACGTTTCAGGGAGCTGTGGGCTGTTCCTCAATTCTCAAAACCGTGACTTTCAGGATAGCGTTTGTTTACTTTTGGACACGTGCACAAATCGTTTGGAAAACTGGTGCAAAACAAGTGTGCATTTCATCCGGTAAACAGATAATTCATTCAGCCGCCTTTTTTTTTTTTTTTTGCGTGTTTATCTTGGGGGAAACACGATTCAAACTTCTTAGGGACAAATGCTAAACCACTCAGACAATGATAACAGCCAAAGGAGTGAGCTGTGCTTTCCAAATGGCACAAGGAGACAGAAGTGGGGAGGAAGAGAAACTGCTGTGGTAAGTGGTGAGACGAAACACAGTTGCCAAACAAAGTGAAAAGGGAAAGCTACACGGAGGAGTCACAATGCTTTTCCTCCTGAAAGACAAATTTCTTGGAGTTGTTCTCAGGTAATGAGGCTACCATGTGAGAAAAAAAAGGCCAAAGGAAAGATTCGTGCACTCAATTCTGTTGGACATAAAATCCTTTCTGTGGACCTTCCTTCCACCCTCCTCCTAGCTTGAAAACTTAGCAAAATTCCAAAGATATGCATCTAGTTAAAAGACACAGAATAAACCCTTGGTTTCCTTTTAGAATGATATTAGCCTCCTACTTGTATTAAGTGAGAACAAAAGGATAATGAGGTTCTTTGTGTGATGTTTTATTAATGAACTTAATTATCCTTAAAAAATAGATAAAGAATAAAGCAGAGTCTGTTTTAACTTCATAGAAAATAAGCTTAGGGTGAGTAATTTCTGAAACAATGGGACATTTCAGGGGACTTATGAGTTTTAATAAAACTAAGGGGGTTGAATTAAATACAACTTATAAAGCAATGTGTTGAGTATTTTCTCCCCTAGGGAACTACAGTAAACTATTCATGTGGCTTCATGAGAGTAATTTTCTTTTATTGAATTGGCCTTTTTTTTCTGCCTACAAATGCCTCTAATAATGTTCTACATTAGAAAGATTTTAAGGTATCCTAATGTTTTAATACACTGCTTTATAAAGCATTTTGTAGGAAATAAAATGCAACATCTTAGCTACATGTTAACCCTTAAACACCTGAAGAGAAGAGGCAAAAGGCATTTTTCTTAGAGCCACACATAGTACAAAGGAGAACTCTTTAAATGGGGTAACTGACCTATTAATTACATCTTCAAAGAGTAGAAGTATATTTCAAAACTCAATAACCACAAAATCTCAATAAATTTCCTCAAAAGGGAAGACTGATGATCCATCCATTCCCTACACCAGCTGTCCCTTCTAGCTCCCCTGCTCAAGAAACCCCATTTAATGGTATATTAGTGAAAGGTTTGGGGGAGTCTAACTATAAATGGGATAAATGTAATAAAAGCTATTTATAACCACTTTAGGAAGCTCAAGTGTGGCTTCTTAGCTTACAAGTAACCAAACTTGTATCCAATTGTCTGAAAAGAATATAATCGAAGCCTTTCGGGAAAATAGATATTGCTATAAAAATTTGGGCTACTTAAAATTGCACTTCCTGTGGGTAAACTGCTAAAATGCAATGTACACTTGACTCCTTAACATCTATGCATGCAAATAAGTTTTATCCCAAATTACTCTGTCATTTAGAAACAAACATTTATAAAAATGACTCATGGGTACTTGCATACCCCTCTTAGTCATTTCATAATATTTATGAAGCATTCAAGAATATTCTAGGGGCGCCCGGGTAGCTCTGTCAGTTATGTGTCCAACTCTTGATGTCGGCTCAGGTCATGATCCTGCAGTTCATGGGATTGAGCCCTATGTCAGGCTCCGAGCCGACAGCGTAGAGCCTGCTTAGGATTCTTGATCTCCCTGCCTTCTGCACCTCCCTGGCTCATGTGCGCACATAGGGGTGTGCATTGTCTCTCCCTCCCTCAATATAAATAAGTAAACTTCAAGGAAAAAAAAAGAATATTCTATATAATGTCAGGAGTGTGGTGAGAAGGGAAGGAGATAGGGACTCTACCCCTGAGACATTTATAAAATATTAAAGATGCAGAAAAAGCCAACAGCAGCTCACATTTCCACTAACACTAACTCGGAGGATTTCAAATTGCTTTCACAAACATAATCACACCTTCTCCCATAGATGCATTAGTGTCCTCCACCACAGAGGAGTTCAGGAATGCAGGCGAATTTAGCTAGAAGCGCAGAAGGAGAAACATCTAGAAGGAGAACATCTCATCACAAACGTTACCTCCGTGGCAGATAAGCGCTTGTCTCCATTGTCACTTCCAACGCCCGAATCCGAATCCTTCTTGCTGGGATAGACACCATCCGTATGGAATCCATTTAGAAAACATTGAAATCACAAAGTTCACAACAAGCTACATCGATTTAGAGTCGAGTAATGACATCTCCGTACAGATTTTATTAGTACCACAAGGCAACATATCAGCCCAATATTAAAGGAGGTTAAGACAGGGGCCTCATGAAAATCAGATACTCTAAGCAGAGGAGAAGATACATTCTTTGTGTTCAGGGTTTCATAAATTCATACTCTAACCAAGGAGCCTGTTCTTTGAAACAGTTAACAATTTTCTCATTTTATTGATGCTACTGTATAAAAACGCAAAAACTACCTAATTGCTTTTACCTTTTACGTTCAAAGAGGCTTTTTACGTAAGGCCTCTCATTAACTCTGTAAGCTTTTTACCCAGTGACTAAATTTGATGTTTATAAAAGGAAAATAATGAATACATATCTTAAACATTATATAAAGGTAGGATTAGGGTAGCCTGAGATTTTAAGTCACCATCTTCACTTTTTTAGTAAAAGGTTTAAGGAAAGGTCTCTGCAGAGGAGCCCTCTCAAAACAACATGTGTTTCTATACATGTGTTCAGTGTGGGAATTTTGTTCGCTGAAAATTCAAGGCCCAATTTATGCCACAAAAAGGCCAAGGGCATGTGAAAGGATTCTAACACTTCCGTTCCAAACAAGAAATGGCAAAAATTATGCACACTGCGTTTTTAAAAGACAATTACAAAACAAAACCTGTAGTGTTTCTTAACAATGTCCTAGAGGCATATTAAAAATTAATAATTAAAAGAAGTATGCCTGAGCCTGTATGGCTGTTTTAACTGATAAGTAAAAAATACCCATATTTATATTATGGATTGCATTTATAAAGGTATATATACATATAAATGCATTATAACATACACAAACAGTACTGAGGAAAAGCTAATTATTGATTAGAATAGGGAAAGTAAGATTTGCAAGATGCCTAAAGGTTATCAACACCGTAAATCTGCATCAGTTAAGAGAGACAAAGGGATATTTTGGAGTTACCCACTTGGTGCACTTTGGCCTAAACAAATACTAACCGGGGCTCTGAGTGACTGCAGTCACACCCACCTGTCTTCCACGTGCTGGTGTAAATGTGGCCTCTCCATTGTGTGGAGGTACAGGGAGTCGGTTGTCTTCATCTGACAGGCTTGTATGCTCAGATACTTGAATATGTGCACTTTGCCCTTTGTGCAAATCTATGGAGAAATCAGTAACACATATTTGTGTCTTAATGCCAAAGCAAAATGTAAACACTAGACATTTGATTGTATATTTTCATTTTAAACAACACTTCAATAATACACACCCAATTTGACCTCTCCAAAACATATGAGAATTTAGGCAATCATTTCTTCCAAATTCTACTTTGAACAGAAAACCATTCCAACAGAAATGTGTTTACGTCTAAATAGTAAACAAGTACAGAAGTCAGATAACCGACAGGGTAACATTCCAGTTCTGGAAGCATTCACTTTGTCCCCACGTGGTTTAACAGCTGAATTTGAAACTTATCTCTGAATAACCGACAATCATGTTTGGAGATGTTCAAACTCCATTTTGCAGCTCACGTTAACGTAAGGAACATATTCCTCCTTGAGTCTCCGCCACAGGCTCCATGAAGGAGTTTCCAACATACGTACAAATGCCAACACAGCCACACATGTAATTCTGGGATTGCGCCAAATACTAGTAAATGGACTCTATGCAGCAGAAGACAACTTTCTGTAATTGGTATCACCCAAGGTTTCATCTTTCAGAGATGGTGATCATGGCTAAAATAATGTGAATTCAGCAGACCATCAAAAGCCCGGCTCTGCAGAGAGTTGCCCCCCTCCCCGACAGCGTTTGCCCCGGGGAAGCGGCTTTGCAGGCGCCCTCACCTGTGCTGGAGGAGACTGCAAAGGATTGTTCTCAAGTAGCAGTACCTGCAGCTGTTTCATCTCTCTAAAACAAATGGGAATCACGAGCACTTTATTGCAGGAAAAGTCAAACTTTACCAAGGGAAGCTCTACTAGCTCTAAAGAACAGGGGGGAAAAAAAGGAAAGAAAGAAAAAAACAATTTCAGAAAGCAACAAGATTAAATAGCTAAGCATTCAAAAATTAATTTTCTGCTTACAAGGAAAACTTTCATTTAGCATAATCGGAGCAAGTTATGCATCAGGAATATGTAGTATGTGTATAAAATATTTTACTACAGGGGAGGGGAAACCATTCATTGGGAGCACAATAATTTTAAATTGTTAGTTCTGATGGAGGCTGGACACACTTGACATTTACAATATCTATTGTTCAGAAAGGTCTCTCTTGCAGCAAAACAATCACGTAAGCCACACCACATAGGTCACGTTTATATTTTAACTTCAACTGCTAGCATATGAACAATGTGCTAATTACAAAATATTCTTATCCGGTCGATATATCTGGGCTGGCATAACCTCAGAACTAGTTACATGAAGTATGTTCATGGTTTTTTAATTCCACTTTAAAAACGAAATTCTATCTAATTCGGAATTTTGCAATGGACCCTGTAATCCTGATTTGATGAGGCTCAATTCTGCTGCTTTTAAAAAGTCTTCTGTAGCTCCGCAAACAAGACAGAACATTATATTTAGCTTCAAATCCCCACCCAGTGGCACAGTAAACACTCAGTAATTTCAGGCATTCCAACCGACACTGGCAGCTGCAAGGAACGGAGTCAAATATATTCCATAGAGCAAAGGGGCTGAGCAACACCAGACATGCAGAGTGACATGAGACAAACCACCAAGGTCGGAAGGGGCCTCGCCATGTTTGTTATGGGACCTGGTAAGGGGTGAAATACAGTGCTTTGGAAGACACAAGGAGTTCCAAAGTGGAGGACGGACAGGCCCTTGAAGAGGTGACCTGCAGCCAGAATTAACAGAATTTCTCTACTCCTCCCAGAATGCCCTAAGGCTTTCACTTTACTCAGCTATGCCACTTCAAGTTCCACAAACAAAGATGCTCTTAGCAACCCGTATCTCTTCTCCTATTCACCCCAATCTGGGCGTGTATGGGACTTTCCTTGTTTCATGCCTTAGTGAATTACTTTGTATTTTAAAAAGGAGTCACGAGGCTCAGTCGCTAGAACAGAGGGAGAAGAGCATCGGACTGAGCAGGTCCCGAGCTCAGATCCTGACAGGCAGCGGTACAAGAGAAACTCAGGAAGTGTACTAGTAAATTCCCCTGAATAATTCACTGCCCAAACCCAGTCCCACCCCCTACCCCCAAGAGCAGAGTAAGTGATTTGCCTCACCCACTACTAGTCCTGGGGGTTGCCTTGGTGAAGGTTCTGTGAGCAAAGGAAGGTACAGGAGAAAGGGAGAAGGGGATGTGGAAGACAGCCTGGAATCAAGAAGGTCAAAGGAAAAGGGAAAGTTAAGATCTCTTTCCCTCCATAGTTTATTTCTAAAACAGGGGTAAGAATTAGAGAGATTTATATAACAAAGGGAATATCCCCTTGCCGCCCCCGGAGTGATCTTCATCCATCTCTGAGACGGTTCATTTTATTCACTAAACTTAGGTTGACAAGTTAGTAGCAAAATTTAACTGGACTCTGCATCTTCAGCAACTCTTTGCCACTGAAAATGAAGACTCTTAAGTAAGACTGACGGCTAAGTTTCTGGAAGCCAGAGCAGAAAGGCGAGGAGATGCAACCTCAATAAAGGTAAAGTAAGAATGGTTTTTATAACGACTATTCCCTTTAATTGCAGTTTGGGACACAATTACCATCTTAGTTTAGGAAAACAAGAGCCTGGCAGTTTCACAAGAAAATGGGAAGGGGGGGTGGGTGGAGAAAGTGATAACACCAGCCCAGACATGGTCAAATGAAAAACGGGAGAAAAAGAGGGTAAGAAAAAAACCCCAAGAAACTCTCTGTTGCAAAGAAGGTCAATGAGTGGCGCCTTTAATCTTATCCCTGTCCACTCAGGTCCTAGAAGAAACCAAGTATGGTCTCCTCCCTGCAGTGTGTGCAGTAAAACCACCGCAAAATCGATTGGGTGATTAGGCCGCAGATGAGTTTCCCCCTCAGACTGAAAGCATATGGGGAGGGGTACTGAAAGAGGAAAAACAAGTAAATATGGAAAGTCTTTAAATTCACTGCCTGCAACACCATCATTGCGCTTTTGTTGCTGGAGCTCTCCCAAGTGAAGCAAAAAAGAAACTTGATATTCAGGAAGTTTCTTAAAAAAAAAAAAAAAAAAAAGAGTTTCCAGTAAACTGAAGTCTCAGTTTTGAGGATATATAAAAATATTAAACCTGAGAACACAGAATTATGAAAAGGATAGAAATTTGTAGCTGATCTTCTCCAGGGAAACGAATGCTTTTAAGGTAGGAGCACAGAAAGTAGGGAGAACACGTTGTGTAGACACTTTTCACACGGGTCTGAACTACAATAGGCAACCATTCCATGGCTCCCTACATTTTTCTTTTGAAAATGAGAGTTTGATTTGTAATGATTTGTCAATGATTAGCATGAGAGCTTAAATATAAAGAAAAGCTTCCTTTCATGCTATGAAAGGTTAAATGCTTACAAATATTCATTTAGTAAGAGTTTCTCCCCTTTGTCCTTGATCAAACCAAGAAAACAGTGTTATCCCATCAAAATGAACTGGACAATGACAGAATGAAAAATCAATGTGTTTTATACCAAGTCATCTCAAGTAACGAAGTTAATACATCTTTGTGCTGAGATAGTTTCTAACTTGTTTCTTTAAAAATGTTTTCTAATGTTTATTTACTTTTTGAGAGAGAGAGAGAGAGAGAGAGAGAGAGAGAGAGAGCGAGAGCGAGCAGGAGTGGGGCAGGTGCAGAGAGTAGGCTAGGGGCAGAATCAGAAGCAGGCTCCAGGCTCTGAACTGTCAGCACAGAGTCCGATGTGGGGCTCGAACCCACAAACTGTGAGATCATGACCTGAGCTGAAGTTGGCCGCTCAACTGACTGAGCCACTCAGAAGCCCCATAACTTTCCTTCTTTAAAAATGCACAAGAAAGGTGAAGATGGCAGGCAGGCACTCACTCAAACGTGCTATCCATAAAAGCCCAGCGCATTTGATAAAGTTCTTTCCCTTCCACGAGCTTCACTGGCTTGCCTTCAAGCCAAAGATCAAGATGCAGAAAAAAAAATCAGGAAGATCTCAACTCACTGCAATAGTGTCAGATTAACCAAATGCTTTAGCTTTTCTTTCCACATATATGCTTTTGCTTTGAGGAATATTTTTAAAAGTTTTTTTCATGTTTTTTATTTTTGAGACAGAGAGGGGGACAGAGCGTGAGTGGGGGGAGGAACAGAAAGAGAAGGAGACACAGAATTCTAAGCAGGCTGTCAGCACAGAGCCCAATGTTTCGCTCAAGCCATGAACCACGAAATCACGACCTGAGCTGAAGTTGGACGCTTAATCGACTGAGCCACCCAGGCGCCCCTGATGTATATTTTTAAATGTATATTTGCAACTGGGTATGCCCAGTGGCCTTAAATGAAACAGACGGAAATGAATGCAACCTTTGAAAACCAGAGCATTGGGAAGCATTCAGTATTCCACTGCTCATCAACTCCTTCTGATTCAAGTCCGAACAAGAATCCCTGAATATGAAATTCAGATCCTCCACCATCAACAGAGCTGCTTGCCCAAGTTCTTAATGGTGCACAATTTCTGAACAAATGTATGTTTTCATTTGAGCTGAAAGAAAGTGTATCAGAGGGACATCCTGGACAGGCCCACAGCTGCAGGGAAGGGTTTCCCCGAGTCTGGCTCCTGAGTAGGGACGTCATAGGCAACCAGGCTCGGTGGTGAGGCTCTGAAATTCATTACAACCACCAGTGACATTAATCCACAGACCGCTTCAGCAGGGGCGCTGCCCTCACCTGAAACACAGATTCTGGACACAGCGGGGTGGTTCCCAACCAGGGCTACCAGACGGCCAAAGTCAGAAATCCTAACAGCTGGGTCTACAAGACCAAGCCTATCACCTAAAGCGTTGGCTCAGTGTTCCAGAACATCACACTTCCACACCATAACAACTCCTGTTATAAATTGTGTGTCCTTAAATTTCCTAAGTTGGAGTCCTAACCCCCAGGACCTCAGAATGTGACTATATTTGGAAATAAGGTCTTTAAAGGGGCAGTGAGGTTAAAATGAGGTCACTTAGGTGGGCCCCAACCCAACATGATTGTGTCCTTATACAAAGAGGAGATTCGGGGTGCCCTGGGTGGCTCAGCAGGTTAAGCATCTGACTTCGGCTCAGGTCATGATCTCACGGTTCATGAGTTCGAGCCCCACGTCGGGCGCTGTGCTAATGGCATGGAGCCTGTAGCCCGTTTCAAATTCTGAGTCTCCCTCGCTCTCTGCCCCTCCCCCACTCACCCTTTGTCTCTCTCTGTCTCTCAAAAAATAAGTAAACCATAAGAAGAGGAGATTAGGACAGAGTCACAGAGGGAGGATGATGTGAAGACACAGGGAGAAGATAGCCATCTACAGGCCACGGCGAGAGCTCTCAGAAGACATCTTGATCTCAGACTTCCAGCCTGCAGATCTGGGAGAACGTAAAATTCTGCTGTTTAAAGCACTCAGTCTGTGGTAGTTGGTTATGTGAGCCGGAGCAAACACACACACACACACACACACACACACACACACACACACACACAAAACCTTATATAGCAGAATGACAGTGTTGTGTATCCCTGACTAAAATGAAAAGTTCAATATTAACTTTTCTGTCATAGGCATGTCATCACACAGAATTCATATTAACATAAGTAATAATTGATGTTATTAGGTATACCCACACATGACTAGACAAACTGCCTTCTTCACAAATGTAAACCAAAAAATATTAATAAACGTCTCCTGGTTTTAGTCTTTTTTACCTTGAGGTAAAACTTTAAGGTAATTCCTTCTGACATTCAGTTCCCGTAGAGATTTCAACTGGCCGATCTGCTGGGGCAGGGCTGTGATCTCATTGCAGCTGACGTCCTGCATCAAAAGCAAAGGCAGAAATGATGAGCATCTTTTCCCAGGAAATCAAGCATGTCATGTGAGGTCTCCTTAAGGAATTTACTTATTTATTTTAGTAGCCTTCACGCCCAGCACGCAGCCAAACTCAGGGCTTGAACTCACGACCCCTGAGATCAAGACCTGAGCTGAGATCAAGAATCGGACACTTAACCCACCGAGCCACCCAGGTGCCCCCATATGGTATGTAAATATGAGGACAACTACTCAGGTACTATCCTGGTCTGAGGTCTCAGCACAGAGAAGAAAAAGAAAGTGCAGCATTATGAACATTGTCTGAGGAGAAAAGAGAGAAAGAAAGGACGTTCAGAGCATTCGGAGCTCCTTTGTGGGCTGCGTGCCCGCTGCGTTCATGTGCTTCGGTCTCATTTAATTCTCACCACGAACCCATGAGGCAATATTAGCAGCTTAATATTTACTGTCAGAAAAATGAGGCTCAGGAAGGTTAAGTCAGGCGTCCAAAGCAGTTACGACTCGGAGCAAATGGCCGCCCACTGTGAAGCCACCATCCCTCCGTACCCCGAAACAGAAGGTCACACATCCTACGTAACCAAACACTCACATTTGACAGTGAAAAACTGTGACTATTTATGTATCTTTTGGATGCGCTATTTATTTAAAATGGAGTTGTTACTGGAAGACTGGAAAGTTTGTGGACCTGAACATCTGTAAGTACATTTTCCAAGACTGTGGGGCATGCAGATCATGTCTTATTTGCACTGAAAGACGAATATCTTATTAACAGTTGACTGGAACCACCTCTTGACATGTGCAAAATGAAAGCTATGACGTTTATAATCTTACCGTTCTCCCCAATCCCTCTCCCGCTTTCTCTGGAAGCTCTGCTCGGCTCGCCATCCCCACCTCCAGCTACTCTATTGTCCAGACCAACACTGCGTCTCACTGGACATTATAACGGTCTTCCCTATAGCAATCTGCTCCTCACATCTGTCCTTCCCAGGGCCGCCAGAGTATGTGCATTTCCTTGCGTCATTTACCAGCTTAGACATTTGCGACGGCATCTCAGAAACCCATGGGGTAAAGTCCCCAACTCCACAACAAGGGCCAACAGCTGCGGTTCAGATGGATTCTTCCAGTGCCATCTCTCTAAAAACCCTCGCTTGCATCCTCAGGCCATGCTATTACCGACCGCAGACAAGGGTTTCACAGTCCCAAGCCTGTTCCAGCTCTTCCCTGTCTGGTGTGCCCCTTCCCAATAGCGTCCTCCTGTCCCACCTATATCCTTCAAGACTCAAGGCTCTCTCCTCTCTGAAGCCTTTGTGGGGGTTTCCCCCACTCTCACCCTCTGAACTAACACTCCTGGAAAATGGCCACTTTTTCCTTGGTGGTCTTATGGATTGTTATTACCGTATTCATGTGTGCACACATTTGCCTTCCTGTGAACTGCTAGAAAGAAGGCATTGGCTCTCATTCACTCCATCTTCCTGGAGCCAAGCAGAATGCCAGGAATAAAGTATCCGTAAGTGTTCAATGAAACTTGTGAGGCCCATTTCTGTTGACACTCCACATGCTGTGGGTCACTCTGCCTCACGACTGGAACCCCAGGATGCTCCCACGTACACCCCAGTCCCTGGCACGTTCTGCTTGGAAGCGCACAACCACAGACACACGTGGGATAGGAATCATCGCAGCGAGACCAAGTCTTTAAGTACCTCACACCTCTTCTGAACCTGCAAAAACTCCTCCTTCCACTTCCTCTTTTAGATTTTATTTATTTAAAATTTATTTTTATTAATTTACCTCCAAGTTAGGTAGCATAAAGTGCAACAATGATTTCAGGAGTAGATTCCTTAATGACCTCACCCATCTAGCGCCCCCGTCCCACAACCCCTCCAGCAACGCTCTGTTTGTTCTCCACACTTGAGTCTCTTATGTTTTCGTCCCCCTCCCTGTTTTTACATTATGTTTGCTTCCCTGTTCACCTGTTTTGTTTCTTAAAGTCCTCATATGAGTGAAGTCATATGATATTTGTCTTTCTCTGACTGACTAATTTCGCTTAGCATAATACCCTCTAGTTCCATCCACATTGTTGTAAATGGCAAGATTTCATTCTTTTTGACTGCTGAGTAATACTCCATTGTATATACATACCACACCTACTTTAGCCATTCATCCATCGATGAACACGTGGGCTCTTTCCATAATTTGGCTGTTGTTGATAGTGCTGCTATAAACATTGGGGTGCATGTGCCCTTTCGAAATGGCACACCTGTATCCCTGGGATAAATACCTAGTAGTGCAATTGCTGGGTCATAGGGTAGAATTTTAAATTTTCCATAGTGTTTTCCAGAGTGGCTGTACCAGTTTGCATTCCCACCAGCAGTGCAAAAGAGATCCTCTTTCTCTGCATCCTCGCCAACATGTGTTGTTGCCTGTATTTGTTGATTTTAGCCATTCTGCCGGGTGTGAGGTGGTATCTGATTGTTGTCTTGATTTGTATTTCCCTGATGATGAGTGATGTTGAGCATCGTTTCACGTGTCTGTTGGCCATCTGGATGTCTTCACTGGAGAAGTGTCTGTTCATGTTGTTTGCCCATTTCTTCACTAGATTATTTGTTTTTTGAGTGTTGAGTTTGATAGGTTCTTTATAGATTTTGGAAACTAACCCTTTATCTGATATGTCATTTGCAAGTATTTTCTCCCATTCCATTGGTTGCCTTTTAGTTTTATTGATTATTTCCTTAGCTGTGCAGAAGATTTTTATTTTGATGAGGTCCCAATAGTTTATTTTTGCTTTGTTTTCCCTTGCCTCCGGAGACTTGTTGAGTAGGAAGTTGCTGCGGCCAAGGTCAAAGAGGTTTTGCCTGCTTTCTCCTCCAGGATTTTGACGGCTTGCTGTCTTATGTTTAGGTCTTTCATCCATTTTGAGTTTAATTTTGTGTACGGTTTTAGAAAGTGGTCCAGGTCATTTTATCTGCATGTAGCTGTCCAGTTTTCCCAGCGCCACTTGCTGAAGAGATTGTCTTTATTCCATTGGATATTCTTTCCAATGGAAAGAATAGTTGGCCATACACTTGTGGGTCCATTTCTGGGTTCTCTGTTCTGTTCCACTGATCTGTCACTCCCCCTTTTAGGAGGCAGCAAAGCCTCACTACAGAAATCAGGGTCACATTCACTCAGATGAAAATTCACCATTACCCAATCCCCTGAACTCCCAGGGCTCCCATAAGAGCAGGACTATGCAGAACACAGAGGATCGCTGCCCTCTAATCTCCACTCATCCTAAAATCCTCCGGTGACCTGCTAATCTGTCAAGGCTGCCTAATGAGTATCACTTGCTGAGGAGGAATAAAATCACTCCTGATAAAGGAACGAAGCAGGCCTCTGTGGAAGCTGCGTTCACACAGTGCCATCAGCCCGCGGCACTGCACTGTGCTCAGCTGTCTGGCCGAGGGGAGGTGGCACGTGACAGGCTAACAACGCGAGGTGTTCAATGGCATCACCCCCAGGCTGGCTCTTGATGCGTCGTCACTCCTGCCCACCCAAAAAATCACATGAAATTCCAGGAGAAGCATCCCTAGTGTTTAAAAACAAAAACAAAACTCACAAAGCATATCTATAGAGAAAAAGAAGTCTAAGGAAATAGTTATAGAATTAGAAGGTCCAGAGAATTGTCCAGTCACTTTCAGCCCCTGAGCGTGTCAGTAAATAGTTCTGCCTCTCTGCATGTATTTCTACGTATGAGAAATAGAAAGTGAAATGCTACCTTTTCCCACTTACTATGACATCTGATTCAAGTACCAACAACTAAATCCTTTCAATGAAATCTTTATCTTTCTTTGCCTCAACCAAGTCACAAATAAGCAAGTACCCTTCCATTCCATTCTATTTAAAAAATTGTTTTAAATGTTTATTCATTTTTGAGAGACAGAGCATGAGCAGGGAAGAGGCAAAGAGAGAGGGAAACACAGAATCCATAGCAGGCTTCAGGCTCTGAGCTGTCAGCACCCAGGCCTCGAACTCCCAAACCGCAGATGCTCAACAGACTGACCACCCAGGCGCCCCCCCCCATTCTCTTTTAAAAGAGCCCTCACTATATTTCTGGGTAAGCCCTAGAAATATATGAGATTAAATCATTCTATTGGCCCCACAGCCAGGCACAGTCACACTGGTGATAGCTGGCAGGTGGGGGTGGGGGTGGGAGTGGAGAGGGTTGTGGGGGAAGAAACAGTGGGCATTTTCTATCTCTAGAGAGAAGTTAGGTTACTGACATTTATAGTAAGTCTTTATAAGTCTGTGAATGACTGCACGAGAAAAATCCTTTTGCAGTTTATGGGAATCACAGATTTCTGATATAAAACTGACAATTTTCAGAAATTTCAAAGATAGATTTCTTCAAAAAATCATTTAAGAAAAAAGGAGGGGAGAGAGGGAAGCAAAAGATAACAGATATATTTAGACAGCTTAGTCACAGCATTAAATCTCATGCAGTCTTATCTCATTGGGGTGCACTGTATCACACACTGAGCATTTTGTTGATCACCTGCTGGTTAGCCAGAAATGGTATGCTATGTCCCTAAACATAAGGTAGTTTTTTCTAACATATATTTCTTTTTTTTTTAATTTTTTTTAACATTTATTTATTTTTGAGAGGCAGAGAGACAGATCATGAGCAGGGGAGGGGCAGAGAGAGAGGGACACACAGATTCCGAAGCAGGCTCCAGGCTCTGAGCTGTCAGCACAGAGCCCGACGCGGGGCTCAAACCACGAACTGTGAGACCATGACCTGGGCCGAAGTTGGACGCTCAACCCACTAAGCCACCCAGGTGCCCCTCTAACATATATTTCTAACATAATGATTTTATCAAGGAAAATCACCTCCCCTCAGCTATATATAAATGTTTATTTAACCAGTAGAGAAACGAGTTACCTAATTTACACATAAAAAACTGCAAACCCATAATGATAAAGAGTTTTTCTTTTTGATTTATAAGACAGGATACCTGTAGACAATTAGAAACACAAAGTTCAATTGTCCATTCACATTTTGGAGGGTGTACAGTGAAGGTCAAAGTATTTCAATAGTACTCTTCTGTCAGTTACTTCCTAACCTGCCAAAATAATGAGGGGGAACTACCCAGGCAGATCTAGCATGGAAGCAAGATAAAGACCTCACACTACTGGGGTGCCTGGGCAGCTCAGTTGGTTAAGCATCTGACTCTGGCTCAGGGCATGATCTCATGGTTTGTGAGTTCGAGCCCCGCATTGGACTCTGTGCTGACAGCTCAGAGCCTGGAGCCTGCTTAGGATTCTGTGTCTCCTTCTCTGTTTTCCCCTCCCCTACTCACATTCTGTCTGTCTCTCTCAAAAATAAATAAACATGAAAAAAAACAATTAAAAATGAATTAAACATTAATTTTAAAAAAATTTTAAAGGACTTTATTGTATAACCAATGTTATAGAATTATGCAAAACTCTACTGTCTCCCAGTTACTGAACCTTGCTAAATTTTAAAGAGGCTATGAATTTCATCACAAAAATAAAACCTCCCATGTCTTAATTAGCTGGGGAATGAGGAGGAGGAAAGAGAAGACAAGAGTCTAAATGTTTCGGGATAAGATATTTCAGTGTAGAACATGTAAAAACATTATCTGTTTGTCCCCATTTAGCCTAAGGTATGGTTTTTTTAAATCTTGAGTTCATTTTAAAAAGATAACATTTAGGAAGATAAAAGAACACTAATGCCTCACACTTCTGCATTTAGCTGTGAATTTACCAAGCTATGAATTCCGGACTCAGTGGCTTCTTAAAATAGTCAAATAAATCCCTTTTGAATTGTTTATTAGCCCCTAAACAATGTCTTAGAAAATAATTATTGCAGGCTTCAGTGAATCAAATTGCCATACACTTACTATTATAATATCGTAAATGTAAAAGCAGGCCAAAAAGAAATCATCATAAATATGTCATAAATATTTACTAATTCTATTATTTTTATATAGAAATGAATCTAATTATTATATAATAACATAAATACTCAAACTTAAGTTAAAGAACTATCCAGTCCAATTTAGTCATTCAGATAAAAAAAATGGACAATTTTAACTATGACTTAAAATATACTTTTTCCTCACTGGTTTATTAATCCACATGTTTTTAAGTAACCAAAGGAAAAACTTCAGAGTCATTTCATGTCAGCCCTTCCAGGAAATAATGGAAGTCTCTGGAAGTATTAAATGCATACTGGAGACTGACAGATCTTTGTTATTAAGTACTAGTCTTTAATTTATCTTCAATATGTAAGAAACACAAGGCTTTAAAACATCAGAATAAGTTCAGACATTATTATACTAGGTAATGTTTACTTTCAGAAAATAATATTGTAAAAGCAAAAAGTGATTTTTAAGGAGTAACCTCTAATGAAAACCAGCACAAATCCTTGGTTAGGGAAGATGCCCAGTGACACCAGGCCACCCTGTGGAACTGCACACGGTATTCTCATGAGCTACCTTGATCAGACTCTCAGGTTTTCAAAAACCTAGTGAGGTTACACCATTGCGTAAGTCATATTTCTGTAATTAATCTAACACTTTATTTAATTGAAGGGAATGTGAACATTCTGAGAGGAAATCCAAGCTATTAACTCCCATCAAGGGCTCATGCTCTTTTTTTGAGGCAGGGGGAGAATGTCTATTGTATGACTTTCTGTGTGACTAGGTAAATGTCTTAACCTCTCTGTGCCTGTGTAAAAAGAATATTAGGAAGAGCTGTTTATCACATCAGAAATAATGAAGAGATTTTGAAAGACAGAGACTTAACTTAGAAGTAACATCGATTTTGATTTCTTAACAATCAAAAATATCAATGCCTGTAGTCAGAATTTCTCTTTTTTTTTTTTTCTTAAGAAAAATCAGTATGTTCATTTAAACTCAAAACTTTTTCAAGCAACTTCTGGTTTTATCACCTCCCAACACTTACTGAATGTCTCCGTCTAGTATAAAACTCTGCCCCACACCCTTCCAACCCAATGCTCTTCAACAGAATAGATAGTAAACAAGCCATGAATTTCCAACAGTCCCACAGAAACCAGAGAGGTTAGGAGGCGTCTCCGAAGACTGAATGGAAAAATGCTGACGGCAGATGCATGAATTAATGTCTCCACTATACCTAACTCATGTTACGTATGAAAATAATAAAGGAATTTTCCTCAGAATCAAGTCAATACATCCCCTGTCTATAATCAATCCCTGAATTCAAACTCTCTCCACGAACAAACATTTGATGAGAAGAGCTGTCTTGTGAGGGCCGGGAAATGCACCGTTCCATCAGTGATTAAGTGAGTGAGGTTCTGTGAGCGTTTCGGTGTCAGAGCAGGTTTCTGGATGAGTGATACTGTGTTCTCTCACAGCTGGAAGCCACAATGTTCATACGCTGCCTGCGTTGGAGAAAGACAGAACTGAAAGAAACCAAACAAGAGAAAGACCATCCCTGGAACTCATTATGTCAGCATGCAGAGGGAACCATGAGAGAAGTCAAGTTCATTGTGCTGTACCTTAGTGCGTCTGTCTTCACAGCTGCCTGGCAATTGTCACATGAGGCGTGCACACTGCATCTCAACACGTCTCACCCTTCAGGCATGATTCAACAGCAAAAGAACCATGTTTCCAAAAGTTAATGTGGCTTAATAAGTAAAATAAGGTTTAGTCAACACCAGAGCTGTCTACTGACCTTCCCAGCCTGGTTTTGGCTCCTGGGCAAGGAAACTTGCAGACACCGGCCCGATTTTTATAACATTCCTTCTCTGATTCACTCTCAGCTGTTAGTACGCTGCCCCAACTAATGGGAAAACTACCGCAAGCTGAACCAGGAACTCAACAAAAACAAACAGCAGGGGGCCCATGAGACACTAAACGATCCGGAAGACCCAGCAAGCACAGCTGTGTGGTGCTATTGAAAGGATTGGGGCTTTCGCCACACAAAACTGGTTTTTACCCCAGCTCCATCCCTCCAGAGCCCCATGGCTCTGAGTAAGTAATTCTGAAACTCAAACTTGTCTACAAACTGTGGTTATTGTATCTACCTTGCTGGGTTATTGTCAAGATTATATGAAATAATCCATATCATGTACCTAGCAGAGTGCCTGGCATATGGTAGGTGCTCAGTACATGCTACTTTTTTTTCTTTTTCTTACAGAAAGAACGGCCCGATACAAAGACTTAGAAAACAACATCTATCTACAGCTGCAGCTGTGAAAGTACCAGAGGTAAAGAAGAAATTCAAAGTAGCCAAGAAGGTCCGAAAGTTCTAGCTCCTGCCCATCACAAATGAGCCTGGAGGGGCCAGCTCCAGAGCACTAAGATTCCCTAAATTCTCTTGCACCTCAAACAGCATGGAACTCTACCCTGGCTTCTAGTGCATTCAAAAAGGAACATCTCAGTAGGTGTTTCTTAATGACTTCTTCATAGAAGGAGCAATAATTGTGTTCCTTTGTTCTCTGCGCCACCTCAAATGGCTGGACACGCCAATCACTGAATGGCAGTGCTTTTTGTTTTATTTATTTATTTTTTAAATCTTTAATGTTTATTTATATTTTAGAGAGCTGTCGGCACAGAGCCCGATGCGGGGCTGGAACGCACAACCAATGAAATCTTGACCTAGCCGAAGTTGGACGCTTAACCAACTGAGCCACCCAAGGGCCCCGCTTTTTGTTTTATTTTCAGATAACTGTGGTATATGTAAGATGATAAGATGGGGTTTTCCAACTCTAGTTCTTAAAAATTACAGAGGACAACGCCTTTCTTGCAACAGTTACAGTGCTTTTCTTTTGTCTTTCAAGCCAGCGAGGACTGTAGAATACTCACACTTGGAAGAGGACAGAGTTTACAACTCCATCTGGGATGCTCTTTGAGTCTAATGTGAAATTTAGAAATACTTCTTCTAAAATAGCTAAACAATGCTCAGAGACCGGTAAGCTGAGCGATTTTATTAGCACTTCATTGGCTTTCGAGTACTCGGAATGCTTGGGCGGGTGGGGTGCTCCCAAACTTTTTAACAAGCTGGTTACCATGTAACTATTTAAACAAAAGCCTCCCGAGCAAGTCTGGAATTATTTCTGGCTCTCCAGGGAATTTCTTTCCAATTGATAGCGAAAAATCATTTGACAGGGCTACCTACAGTAGCACTACTATTTTTAACCAAAAAAGATATGAAACATAAATAAGAATGGATGGAAACTAATCTTTTTTCAGTCCGTGACCTTAAGCAAGGCCAGTTACCCCTTGTGGTTAAATAATGGCAACTAACTAAAATACAAACATCACAAATATAGCTTTTCACAAAGATCATGCTGGCTCACAGAGGAAAAGGCCACAGGCTACGGAGCTGCCCCGCCACAGCCATTTGTGGTTACTGAGCATGAGAAGCATGGCTGGTCCTATCTGTGAAACGCTGTTGCTATGCACACTGCACTTCCTTGACATAATATGGAAAAAAATGTATAAAATATCTCATTAATTTTATACTGCATACATGCTGAAATAATATTTTGACCAACTTGCATTAAATAAAATACATTATTAAACTTAATTTCACTTGTTTTTTAAAGTGCATCTATTTTTTTTTTTTTTTTGAGGGACAGAAACAGACAGCCTGGGCATGGGAGGGTCAGAGAGAAAGAGAGACACAGAATCTGAAGCAGGCTCCAGGCTCTGAGCTAGCTGTCAGCACAGAGCCTGACGCAGGGCTCGAACCCACAAACTGTGAGATCATAACCTGAGCCAAAGTTGGACGCTTAACTGACTGAACCATCCAGGCGGCCCAAAGTGCATTTAAAGTTACATTTGTTTGTATGCCTGGGTGGCTCAGTCAGTTGAGCGTCCGACTCTTGATTTTGGTTCAGGTCATGATCCCAAGGTCATGGGGTAGAGCCCTGCATTAGGCATCACACTGAGCATGGGGCCTGCTTAAGATTCTCCCTCTCCCATCCTCCTTCTCTCACTCTCTCCCTCTGCCCTTCTGCCCCATTTGTGCACACTCTCTCTCTCAAATAATAAAACAAAAGGCAACAAAAAATTAAATTTGCTAAAAAATTAAATTTGCAATTAGACAACCGAAAGAAATTAAAGGCATCCAAATTGGTAAGGAGAAGTCAAACTTTCACTATTTGCCAATAACATGATACTATATATAGAAAATACTAACGACTCCACCAAAAAACTACCAGAACTGATAAATTTAATTCAGTAAAGTCACAGGACATAAAATCACTGTGCAGGGGCGCCTGGGTGGCTCAGTCGGTTAAGCGTCCGGCTTCAGCTCTGGTCACGATCTCACAGTTTATGGGTTCAAGGCCCGCATCGGGCTCTGTGCTGACTCAGAGCCTGGAGTCTGCTTCAGATTCTATATCTCCCTCTCTCTCTGACCCTGCCCTGCTTGCGCTGTCTCTCTCTGCCTCTCACAAATAAATTAAAAAGCATTAAAAATTTTTAAAAAATCACTGTGCAGAAATCTGTTGCATTTCTATACACTAATAATGAAGCAGCAGAAAGAGAAATTAAGAAAATAATCGCATTTACAACTGCACCAATAATAAGATACCTAGAAATAAACCTAATCAAAGATGTAAAAGCCCTATATTCTAAAAAATATAAAACAGTGATGAAAGAGATTGAACACTACACAAAGAAATGGAAAGACATTCCATGTTCATGGACTGGAAAAACAAATACTGTTAAAATTTCTATACTACCCAAAGCAATCTACACATTTAATGCAATCCCTCTCAAAATACCAACAGCCATCTTTCACAGAGTTAGAACAAAAATCTTAAAATTTATATGGAACCTTAAAAGACTCCAAATTGCCAAAGCAATTCTGAAAAAATAAAGTGAAGCTGGAGGCATCACAATTCCTGACTTCAGAGCTGTAGTCATCAAAACAATATGGTACTGGCACAAAAACAGACACATAGATCAACGGAAGGGAACAGAAAACCCAGAAAAATAAACCCACAATGATATGGTCAATTCATCTTTGACAAAGAAGGAAAGAATATCCAATGAGCAAAAGACAATCTCTTCAACAAATGGGGTTGAAAAAACTGGACAGCAGCGTGCAAAACAATGAAACTGGACCACTTTCTTACACCATCCACAAAAACTAAAAATAGATGAAAGACCTACATGTGAGACATGAAACCATAAAAATCCTAGAAGAGAACACAGGTCTCTGACATTGGCCACGGCAAGATTTTCCTAGATATGTCTCCTGAGACATTGGAAACACAAGCAAAAATAAATTATTAAGACTACATAAAAATAAAAGCTTTTGCACAGCAAAGGAAACAACCTACAAAACTAAAAGGCAACCTACTGAATGAGAAGAGATATTTGCAAATGCCATATCCAATAAAGGGTTAGTATCAAAAATATGCAAAGAAGTTATAAAAATCAACACCCAAAAAAACAAGTGATCCAATTTAAAATGGGCAGAACAAATGAACAGACATTTCTCCAAAGAAAACATACAGAGAGTGCGCAGACACATGAAAAGATGCTCAACATCACTCTTCATCAGGGAAATGCAAATCAAAACTACAACGAGATGTCACATCACACCTTTCAGAATGGCTAAGATCAAAAACACAAGAAACAAACGTTGGCGAGGGTGTAGAGAAAAAGGAACCCTCAGGCACTGCTGGTGGGAATGCAAATTAATGCAGGCTCTCTGGAACAGTATGGAGGCCCCTCAAAAAGTTAAAAATAAAACTACCCTATGATCCAGCAACTGCACTATTGGATATTTACCCAAACAACACAAAAATACTAATTCAAAGGGATACATGCATCCCTGTGTTTAGAGCATCATTATTTACAATAGCCAAATCATGGAAGCAGCCTATCCATTCAGCTGATGAAGGGATAAAGAAGAGGTGGTGTATATACACAATGGACTATTACTCAGCTATCAAAAGAATGAAATCTTGGGGCCACCAGTGTGGCTCACTTGGTTGAGCATCTCACTCCTGATCTTGCTCAGGTCATGATCTCACGGTTTGTGATTTTGAGCCCCACACAGGGCTCCACATTGGCAGCACAGGGCCTGCTCGAGAGTCTCTCTTTCCCTCAGCTATTGCTGCTCATGCTCACTCTCCCTCTTTCTCTCTCTCAAAATAAATAAATGAACTTAAAAAGGGGAATGAAATCTTGTCATTTGCAACAACAAGAATGGAGCTAGAGAGTATTTTGCTAAGTGAAATAAGTCAGAGAAAGACAAATACCATATGATTTCACTCATATGTGGAATTTAAAAAACAAATGAGCAAAGTAAGAGAGACAAGTCAAGAAACAGATCCTTAACTATCGAGAACAAACTAATGGTTAATAGAGGTGAGTGGAGGGCTGGCTGAAATAAATCAGTGCTGGGGATTAAGGAGTGCACCTGTAAGCCCCAGGTGATGTAAGGAAGTGTTGAATCACTATATTGCGTACCTGAAGCTAATGTAACACTATGTTAACTACAAGGGAATTAAAATTAAAAATAGACTAGAACAGGGGCACCTGGGGGGTTTCGTCAGTTCAGTGCCTGATTCTTGATTTTGGCTCAGGTCATGATCTCACAGTTCATGGAATCGAGCTCCACGTCGGGCTCTGCGCTGACAATGGGGAGCCCGGTTGGGATTCTCCCTCTCTCTCCCTCTCTCTCTGTCCTTCCCATGTACTTTCTCTCTCTCTCTCTCTCAGTCTCTCAAAATAAATAAATACACTTAAAAAATACAATAGAATTAACATTTTAAAATGAAATAAAGTAAAATAAAATTTGCTGCTTGTATTACCTTTCTATCAAACAGTTCTGGGTGAGAGTGTTTTAGTTTAGGTTATAAACTAGCTACACCAGAATGAACTTCTGTACATCATACACCGTCTCTCTACCTTAGGTTTCTCTCTACCTTTTTAAGGTGTCAAGAGCTTGGAATAGATGCTTTTAAAACCCCCATGCCTCTCACATTCTAGGATTTCTAGGATCCAAGGATCCAACATGTTATTGCTGGTGGAGAAAAAACACCAGAGCCAGCTGATCACAATGCTCAGTAAGTAGTTAGTTACACTAAACAGTTTGTGTTGCCAGGATGCAGAGCAGCCTTTGCTAGGGCTGGACTCTGGACAAGGTGCCCAAGAAAATCTCAAGGACTCCCTTACAGCCACCCCACAGCTCATGTGTTCCGAGGAGGGAGACAGTGCTGTGGACCGCTGCCACAGTGCCAGCCCAGCAGCTGATAAGAGCATCTGAGGAAAGCCCTGCTCTGGTGTGGGACTGGCTCCAGGCTCAGCACATGGCCACCTAGTCACAGATGAGCTGTCTGATGCATGGCATGTGTTCGGCTTGAACCCAGGGTGCAGTGGGACAGGAACACATTCCGGCTGCTGACAGGTGCCAGAAGACTGACCTCACCAATGTGACACCCATCTGTGGGAGCCCAAGCCCAAGAAGTAGGGAAAAAACCAATTTGTTATTCGTATTGTGCCTGGAAGACTGAATCCAAATTCTGGCGACCTGGATTTTGTGCTTTATCAGATTCCTAAAAGAAGAATTCTTTAAAAAGAAAAAAAGTATACAACTATGAGTTCCATCAAAAGCATTATTCTGCATATTGTTTTGTTTTCTGGAGCCAATTAAGATGGTACCTTCTGACTTAAGTTGGATTGTAAGATCGCCAGGCCCCTGCCAGGCTGAGTCTTCACAGTCTGTCCTAAACCACCTTCACCGCCCACTTTCCACCACTTGACCGCGGCATTCAGCAAACATTTATTGGGTGTCTATCTTGTGACAAGCACCAGGTACAACAGCAAGTTCCTGTCCTTAGGCAGCTTTCACGATGCAGGGGGAGCTGGTGTGGAGAATGCCAAGTAAGAAGAAAGTGTGATAGCACAGAATTCAGTGGTTAAGGATAGCGTGCTTGCATTAGGAGGGCCTAACTCTGGCCTAGAGGATTTGGGAAGGCTTTTTGGAGGAAGTGAGATCTAACTTGGTTAGGAACTGACCAAGAGAAGAGGAGAGGGAAGAAGCTGTCCATACAGAGACAGTGATGTACTTCAAATTCTACAAGTGGAAAGGAACCAGGTGCACTCCCAGATGGCTGGCACTAAAGGGGCCAGGGACAGGAGATGAATGGCGGGTCTTGAATGCCCTGTGGAGAAGCTAAGGCAGTGGCTGGGAAAACGGAGCACCCAGCCTCATTCCACCCAGCCTCAGCAGGATTCAACTGCTTCCCACTCCCCAGGCACGCCGCCTCCGCCTGGGCTGCCTTGCCTTTGCACGAGCCACTCCTTCTCCTTAAATGCTTCCTCCGTCCCTGTCTTCCTTTTTCCATTTAGCAAACCCCACATAGACTTCTGCAAGGTGACTCTCAAAGGTCTCTTCCCTTACAAACCTTCCCAACTCCAAAACTGAATCAATCATTTCTTTACTCCATGCACATATTTCTTGCAGTAGCAAATTTGGGGTTGGGGAACTTGGGTAATTTGCCTATCCAAATTAATATCCATCTTCTTTCAGAACCGCCTGCCTCATTGGCAGCAAAGCAGCCACGTGTCTAGGTCATGTGACTATGTGCCTTGTGCATCAGGACATCTAACCCAAATCTTGTCTTTCTCACTTAGACACCAGGACTGTGACAGATCAGCTAGTGCTTACGTCGGAGGACACTGAAACTTGGGATCTGTGGGCGAGATGTCTCCACTATATGGAGAGGTAGAGAGAGCTAAGTGAGAAAACAAACCAGTTCCATGGCTCCTGACAACTTCTCAGTGTCTTGTTCTAGACATTAATGACCCTGGATCAAATGTCCAGGTGCTGAGTGACAGGAAGACCCATATATCTTTTAATATATATATTATATATATATATATAATATATATATTATTAGGGCACATGGGTGGCTCAGTTGGTTAAGTGTCTTGACATTAGCTAAGGTCATGATCTCGTGGTTGTGAGATCAAGCCCTGTGTCGGGCTCTGTGCCGGGCATGGACTGCTTGAGATTCTCTCTCTCTCTCTCTCTCTCTCTGTTCCTCCCCCACTCATGTGAAGCATTTAAAAAATTAATAAAAAACTTTTAAAAGTTTAAAAAAGTATTATTTAGGTATAGTTGATATATAATATTGTATAATACTGTATTAATTTCAGGTGCACAACATAGTCATTTAACAATTCTATTCATTGCCCAGTGCTCACCGAGGTAAGTGTGGTCACCATCGGACACCATACGATGTTATTACAGTATATTATTCAGTATTATACTCCCTTACTTTTCATCTCTGTGACTTCTTTTCTAACTGAAAGTTTGCACTTCTGAACCCCATTCATCTATTCCATACATCCTCCTGACCCCCTCCCCTCTGGCAATTGCCAGTTTATTCTCTGTATTTATGAGTCTATTTCTGATTTTTTGTTAAACTTTAAATTTTCAAAAAGCTTGAAACTTATTTTTATTTGTTTGTTTAGAGAAAGAGATGAGAGCACAACCTGAGCCAAAATTAAGAGTCAACACTTAACTGACAGACCATGCAAACACACTTCAATTTAATTTTATTCCAAATATAAGTGAAACCATATGGTATTTATCTTCCTCTGACTTATTTCATACCTTCTACATCTATGTTGTTGAAAATGACAATTTTTCATTCATTTTTTATGGCTGAATAATATTTCATTGTGTGTGTGTATATACATCACTTATTTATTCACTTATCTGTTGATGGACACTTGGGTTTCCTCCATGTCCTGGCTATTGCAAATACTGCTGCAATGAACATAGTGATGCATGTATCTTTTCCAATTAGTGTTTTGTATTCTTTGGGTAAATACCCAGTAGTGGAATGACTGGATCATATGGTAATTCTATTTTTAATTTTTTGTGAAATCTCCATACTGTTTTCTACAGTGGCTGCATGAGTTTACATTCCCACCAACAGTGTGCGAAGGTTCCCTCTTCACATCCTTGCCAACACTTGTTATTTTTTGTCTTTTTAATAGTACCCAGTCTGACTGGTATGAAGTGTTTCCTTATTGTGGTTCTGACTTGCATTTCCTGATGATCAGTGATACTGAGCATCTTGTCATGTGACTGTTGGCCATCATCTGTATGTCTTCTTTGGAAGAATGCCTGTTCAGGTCCTCTGCCCATTTTTAATTCAGATTGTTTTATGATGTTGAGTTGCATAAGTTCTTTACATATTTTGGGTATTACCTCCTTATTGAATAAATCATTCGCAAATATATTCTCCCATTCACTAGGTTGCCTTTTCTCTTTTGCTGATAGTTTGCCTTTGCTGGGCAAAAGTTTTCCATTTTGGTGTAGACTCGATAGTTTACTTTTGCTTTTGTTTTCCCTTGCCTTGGAATAGGTTTCAGATACTACTATCACATGAGTCCTGAAAAAGACACTCTTTCTTTACCTATTAATGCTTTTATACAGCAATAACCCATTTCTATACTAAAATCAAAGGTGCTACATATGTCACTTCCCTAACCTGTCACTTTTCTAACTAACTCCCATTGCAGACATGATGAGGGGATCACAGCACTCTCTATCTGGGCCTCACAAGTCACCACCACAGTGGTCCACGTGGCTGCTAAGAAATTAACTGGAGTTGGCACCCAACAGAAAAGTTATTGGCCATCAATGTTCTAGACTGGAATCTACTCGAAGGTAGGGACTGTGTCCCTTCCATGGTTGTAATCACAGCATCCAGTTTTGTGCTTAACACAAGGTCAGTACCCAACAATGCTTGCTTGAAATTCTGAACATTATATTTCAGCCTGATTGCTTATTCTTGCCTCTTCATTCACCCATCTTACCTGGATGGGATTCATTCTTTCCCATCTTAGAAACAAAGTAAGTGATTCAATTAGTAGTAAAAGACCTGAAATAGAACAGTGTATCTTGGCCTCAGGTACACACTTACAACCCATCTCTATCCATCTATAACATTTGTTACCTTTTTTGTCTCGGAGGATATGGTCACATTTTAGAGAGTTACATCACTTTGGGGCAATGGTTACTAAAACCCATACATAATCAGAGCACTCTGTTCTTTCTGAGCTATTTATATTTATGTAAAGTTGCCTTTCTAATTTATTTGTACATTATTTTGCCAGTGTATCCATAATTTATCACAAGTTTATATGCGATCTGGAAAAAAAAAGATCTGACTACCACACGACAACCCGTAAACTTCAGAAACTGTAAATCCCATGGACTTCAGGAAGTGGAAACTACAGGAAACCTGTAAATTTCAGGAACTGTGTCTGCCACAGCAAAGTCAGGATTGTTCCTCTCCCCACTTAATGTCTTTATCACCAAGAGCCCTCCAACAACATATGCGCCTCCCTGTCCAACTTGTAGCAGAGAGTCTTCCTGACTACCTTGATAGATTATGATTCGTCAAATAAAAAGAGCATCTTAAAAATCAGTAACATACCAACTCCATTAACTGTTTGAGCTGACCTATCTCTTCTGGCAGCGATCCAAGTTTGTTGTTACTTGCGATTAAGACTTTGAGAGGCAGACCACACAGGCAGGCAGGCAGGGCAGACAGCTGATTTCGACTGCAAAGACAATACAAGAACACCAGTGAACACACAAGCCACGTCATACTGTTTCTGATTATATTTGTGGATAAGCAAGAAGAAAGGAGTGACTGGAGAAGACGTCTGACAAATACAAAAGGTCTCCGTATGTGTAATCACTCAAACCCCAAGCACAAAAGATAATAAAAAACATTCCTAAGGAAGAAAGGCCTAGACCGTTCTGGGGGAAACTACTTTTGCCAGCACACGGAACCCCATCAAGCCCCCTGCAGAAGCGGAGTCCTTGGCCAGCCACGAGGCAGATGGGCATCACGCCCTGCGGCACCAAGAGCAACGGGAAGCTGGTGCCAACTCTTCTCTTCCTGACAATGTAGCAGGAAACTCAGCGAGAAGCGAGCACCATGACGGCATCCTCCCGTCCATGTTACAGTGATGGGGATGATCATTTTGCTGCAACTTACAAAAGACCACCAGCCTGATTTCCAACCTTTTGACTCTGCTTCCTTTTTGCTAACACAAGAGCCACTGTGCTTAAAGTCTATTTGGGCATTTGCAAGGGAGCTAATTAAAAGGAAGAAAAAAAAAAAAAGTAATGGTAGCCTTCTGGCAAAAGTGAAGCTGGAGCCCCAAGGTGTTCAATTTCACAGAGTACCCAGAAAATTCTAGATACAACTCTCATCTTTGCTTCGCATGAAGAGGTTCCCTACCCAGAAGTGTCTGAACTTCCTGTTGTCAATGCTTAGTTTGCTGAGAAATGGGAAAATAAGGGATAAATAAAATCTGTGACCCATCTTTATGTGTGTCAGCCATTTAATTCAACCGCTTCTCCCACAGAAAGCCCTTTTCCTGACATTAGGTAAGGAGATGGATTGTACCCAGTTTCCTTGCCTTTCTTTGCCCACCACTCTGCTGATAGAGACAATGACCAGGCAGTGAAATATCTAAAAATATGTTTGTCTTGCAATTGCAACTATTTAGAACTTCTTTTGTGCATACGTGCACACATGCCTGAAGCCTCCGAGGCTGTGGTACTAGGCACATGTGGGCAAACATAAATCTGTGTGTGAGGGGGAGGGGCAGATAGCCTGAAGACACAGCAAAGTGTTATCAGTACTTGGTGGGGGGTGGGATTAGGTACAATGAGTGTTTTTTTAATTTTCTTTCCTATACTTTGATGAGTTTTCCAAAATTCCTATAAAGTGCTTTTATAATTAAGAAATAGACGTCACACACACAAAAAAAGAAAAATGAAAAAAAAAAAAGAAATAGACATCACTCTAAAAAGATAAACTTCATCTGAATACTGGTTACATGAATGCTTCTGTTTGAGAACATTCACTAAGATGTGTACTTATGAGCTGTGCACTTTTCTGTATGTATTATATTTTAATTAAAGGTCTTCCTCCCCAACTCCCCCATATGGGGAGTTGGGAATCTGGCTAAACAAAGGGCATCTCTAGCTGATGGGCTGAGAAAAAAACAGGTGGTATGCTCTGGAAAGAACCTTTCTAATGTGGATGATCCCCTGTACCTCTCCTGCCATATCTTCCCTTCCAGGTACCCAATGCCTGGGTAATAAATTTCATCAAGAAAAGATACAGCCCATCTTCCCTCCATTGCCCAGATTTACAAAGAAAGCTATTTCCAGAAAGGAGCAGAAGGAGAGAGGTTTCTCCAAGAGGGTCCAGCAGAGGGAGGGAGAAGATTAAAAGCCCTACGGGGGTGGGTGGGGGAGGTCCCTGGCACTGGAAGGACCAGCTGGCTGTCCCCCCCCCCCACTCGGTTAGAGTGACATGTGAAAATAGGGCGATGGCCCTGCCCTGGCACTGTCTCCTGCTCTCCGAGGGCAGTGGAAGGGGTTACTAAGGCTGCCAGCCTGTTGTCCAGTTTCTGACATCTGCCCACAGGAGCCCAGAGGGGCTATTCTGGCCGGCCGAGGGAGACTTCCTGGTGCTCTGATGGGAGAGAGCTTTCTTCAAGCTCCCCCCAAAAAAAAAAAGAAAAGAAAAACAAAAAAATAAAACCAAAACAAACTCTCCTTAGATACTACGCCTGGGGAAGAGAACTAAGTTTATTAAAAGGTGGCACATAAATAATTTGGAATGTAATTTGTGGTTATAAAGCATTTACTTATTTTTTTAAGTTTTATTTATTTTTGAGAGAGAGGGTGTGCACATACATGAGCAGCGTAGGGGTAGCAAGAGAAGGAGAGAGAGAATCCCAAGCAGGCTCTGCGCATTCAGGATGGAACCCAAAGCAGGGCTCAATCCCATGAACTGTGAGATTATAACCTGAGCTGAAATCAATAGTCTGACACTTAGCCAACTGAGCCACACACACGCCCCTGTGGTTTTATTTATTAATATGTAATTTCATAAAGTAAGGATTGGTAACAAAACATTAATAAGGCATTTTTTTAAATTTTGGAGACATATTTAAACTTCTTTTTGAAGAGAAGATAAGGAAACAAAGATCAGTACGTTCAAAAATTTCTACATTCTTATTTTCATGAATTAACAGTTACAGTTAGATACTTTCGTGTTTCTTTGGAAACTGAGATTTTCACTATTCTCAGTCTCACCTGAAATCAGGTATCTTGTCAGATTGACAGATACTGAACCGAGAGAGCCATTTATAATACCATTAAGTAATGTGGGCGTAGTTGGGTGGCTCAGTCAGCAGACTGACTCTTGATTTCGGCTCAGGTCATGATCTCGTGTGATTCATGAGACTGAGCCCCAAGTCAGGCTCCACGCTGACAGCACAGAGCCTGCTTGCGCTTCTCTCTGTGCTAACACACACACTCTCTCTCTATCCCTCAAAATAAACAAATAAACTTAAAAAAAAAAAAAAGCAATGCCTTGAAGCTTCTGCTCGTTCAGAAGCATGAGTGTACATGGGATTAATCTCATGGCAATTCTAGGACAGATGGATACTCATTTAAAATAAAATAGGATTTAAGCATTTTAAGTTTACATGTTAGCATTAATTTTAGATTTAAGCATTTTAAGTTTAAGCATAATTAAACATAAGCATGATTTTTTTTAATGGGGGTACAAGCTTTTGATACTAAAAATTGTTGATGGAATAGACTATTTATGCCTCACACATCGTGTCTGTAGTTACTCACCTGTAGAAAATCCAGGTGCCAGGACTTTGGTCATGGTACAGCATGCCATAGACCTGGGCACATCTTTCTTCTCCTTTATTGATCTATTCTCTCAAGCTCTACTTCCTATATTTTATCACAGGATGTTCCTCTATTACTTGTAATTTCCCCAGTAGATAAAGGAACTACACGTGCACACAAGAACGCATTAGCTGGCCAGCAGATATTTACAAAGGACAGGAGAGACCATGGTCCCTTTAATCCTCTACCCACTAAAGACCACATGGGCAGCCTGAGTTTTTTTTTTTTTTTTTTTTGGAAACCACTCATCTGGCAGCAATTTTTTTCAAGCAAGTGCGTGCCTCGGGCTGCAAACCACTCTCCTGCCACCCTCCCCCCATTCTCTCCTAAAGGCCTCTGTGTTAAAAACAGACCCTCTGCAGAAAGGATGTTTAAAATAAGGCCAAACAGTGTCTGATAAAGTAATGGCCAACATTTATTTTCAAATTTACCCTGTAAACTCCATCTGAAAGCAAAATTAAAAAAAAAATTTTATTCATTACAGAAGATTAAATTAGTGGGGGGAAAGGGTCACTCATTCAGAAGCAGAAATTACATATATGGTTGTGGTGGCCTGAGCCTTCCACCCAGCATCTCTGGTCACTCTCCCTGCCCAGTCTGGGTGGAGGATGGGGGGTGGGGGGGGTGGAGGGGGTCGGGGCAGGAAGACGGCAGGCTTTTATTTTTATTGCTAATGCTTCCTCTTCTATCTTTCTCTGTCAAATGACTCCCTGCTAGATTTATTGGTCTCTATTTCCTCATGTCAAGGTGAAACAAGGCAGCTCAACATAATCTGAATAGCTTTAGTTTACAGGATAAATTTCCCTTGGCTTCAAGTACCACTATCCCTCACTTGATATATAATTCCTAAATTAAGGAATTTGCAAACCAAGGCACTTCTGTATGGTTTTACTTTTAGAGAGTCTTGTTTTAATGTGTTTGGACTATGGTGCTTATTAATATCCATGACTTCAGACTTAATGGTGGTATTTAACAATATTTATTACTGGTTCATCAGAAGGCTATTTTCCCTAAAGTATGCGATAATAAAAAAACTATATTCTTACGTGTGGTTTTATGATCAGGGCACCATATATATTTTTTATTCTACTGAAATATAACTCTTTTTAGCATATGGGTTCACTTAATAATTGAGCATAGAACTCACTTATCAGGAAATAATTTAAAGTAAGATTTTTATTAACATATTCACCTTGTCAACTAGGGAAGAGGTCACCAACTATAGAATCAGAAAGCCTGGGTTCAAATCTCATCTCTGTCACAAACGTTTAATTTAGGCAGAACGTTTTACCCCTCTGGGTTTTGACGACCATAAAACATAAATGATCATATTCTCTAACATGAGAGATGAGACTATGGATGCAAAAGTGCTCAACCCAACATTAAATGTCTAGATAAAGATTAAACCACACCCAACCACTAACGTAGCAAACCAGTAAGAGGGGACCATAAAGATGGTATGTGTGCTTAGCTCAGTTTTAGTTCTTTATTTTACTTCCTAACTGCTAAAATTCCCACTACTTCTAAAACAAGGTTTCATGTTCCACTTGTTGGAAACATATACCAATCAAACATAAAGATGATCACTCCAAGGCGTGCTAGGAAGACCCAGGCCTGGGCTATACAATTTCAGGCTAACATGAACAAGTAACTATTACAAGTCTGGAAAATCTGGACTAGAATATATACCGACTTTCTCTCTCCCATTTTCTCCAATGCCAGGTTCCTACTGTTCCTCTGGGAAAACATGAATATCCAGGAATCACACCATCTTCATTTGCTCTTTGGTTTCCAAAGAGTAACAGCAATAATGATGTGGATCATTAACCATCACAAACCTGCTAAGAAAATGTCACAGCATACATATGAAAAGCCACAGAGAAAGCAGGGCAGGTTTCTTGGTGTGGACCTCACCCTACAGGAGTGTCAGCCAGGGGAAGGACTAATAAGTATGCAGCAGTTACTGCTACTGTTTGAATAGTTGATTTGTGCTTGGTATGCGACCTTCAGTAAAAAGCAGATAATTTTACGTTAGCCAACCGAGCAAGTTTCCTTTCTCACAGGATACCTCACCTAATTTTGTTTTTACGGGTTGTGGTCTTTTTCTTTCTTTCTTTCTTTCCTTTTTTTTTCTTTTGCATACCCTGTTTGCCTTTCATTCAAGGCAGAGTAACATTTTTATGTTTTTTTTTCCTAGTTTGCATATGACACTTGACTGTTAATTATCTTTATACACACACATCAGTGAACAATATCTATAGAGAACCATTTCCTTTTTCCTGCTGGCTCCATTCTGAAAAACCTGCCACAGCAGAATGTCTCACCCTCCTCTCCCCTAATGACAGAGGACTTCCTCTTCCTCACCAGCCCCTCCCCCGGCGGTCCTCCTCTGTTATAGGCCGGAGACCTTCACCCACAACAACCAAAGCCTTGCGTCAAGCGGCCTGGGATATTTCGGTTGGCTTTAATTTTATAAATACAAATTACATAAATATGCTTCTAGTGCTATTTTACATGGAATTTTTAAAGCAGTAATTCGACTGAGACTACGTGCGTGCACAAAATCTCGGCACCCACGTTGAAATCGAATTTGAAAAGCAGTTACACTGTCTACTGCTTTAGGATGGCCATTGCTCAAAAACTTAACATGTTTCAAGACCAGAAACACAGGATCCTCACATCCCTGAATCTTGAACCAGCTGCTGGACACCAAACCAGTCCATCTCACATCCCGCACGCAACGGCTGGGTTTGGAGAAGGTAAAAGGTCAGGTTCAGGGAGGAGACCTCACAGAAAAGCAAGAGGCAGAAAGATGCAGCTTCAGAATTCAGCGGCTCAGAACTCCGGCAGCTGGCTGGGGCAGAAGCTGGCTGAGCATGTCCCCTGTGCATACCTGCACCATATTTGGCCACTGCGACTGAACCCATTTCTCACAGTGACAGCCTATCAGTCTCCTCCTGAGTATAAATAAAGCCTTGCTTAAAATACTCCACTGGTTTTTTTTTTTATACTTTCAACGGCCAGCAACCACCACTCCTGAAGTCTGTAATTAGATTTCAAAGTGTAGTTATCAATAACTCGTCCCCCTTCTCAGTTACTTCCTCTCCTTTCTCCCCAGTGCTCTTCAATTCTAAAAGGGTAAGGCTCTGAAAACTATCACTTTAAATTTCCTCTTTAATATTTTACCATTCTCTTCCTTCACTCTAAAATGGAGCTAACTGTTCAAAATCAAGGGAGCACTGCATGTTCAGAGAGAATGCAATATCAGACGCTATAAAGAATATTAATTTGCCAAACACCGTCAGAGGCAAGAATGTAGATTTGGGGTTTTAAATATTAAAACTGTAGCAGCCTGAGCCCTCTATTCTGAAAAGCACCACTGTGTAAAACACTGTTGCTGGCATACAGGCGAACCACCACTAAATGGCTAAGAAAGACGTAGTGAGGGGCTCCTGGGGGGTCTCAGTTGGTTAAGCATCCGACGTTGATTTCAGCTCAGGCCATGATCTCATGGTGGTGAGAGAGAGCCCTGTGTTAGGTTCAGAACTGAGTGGGAGCCTGCTTGGGATTCTACCCCCCTCTCTCTCTGCCTCTCCCTTGCTCAGTCTCTCTCTCTCAAAATAATAAAATAGACATTACACATTTAAAAAAAAAAAGATGTATTGGCTCTAATGATAATTCTCCCACTTTCTGGCGCCATGTTCCAGGTAGATCGGACCCTAGCCTCCTGGTATCGGGCAGGTGTGCCTACCCCACCCGCCTTCTCCTCCATGCAACTCCATCAAGCCAAATGTTACTTTAACACTCCCCTATCTGAAAAATAAAGGGATATCCATACTGACTGAAATGAGAACAGGATGCTCAGATCAACTCCCACTCAGGGACCCTGCATGAATACAAACTACTCAAAATAAAATCTAAAATGCCTGAACATTTTTGTTTATCATCTGAAGACGTATATCTCTCCGTCTAATTCTAGAAATCTTTGAATGTAGATGGAAATGCATGAACATAAATTTACGTGCATCCTCTTTTTCCTACTTATCCTTCCAAGGAAATCAGTTGTCAGAGAGCTCCTATCATGTAACTTGACAGCCAATAATAACACAGTTCTACTTAACCGCTCTGACACTGTTACAAATCAGCAGCGCATCCACTTTATTAATCATTCTAGAGAATCCACTTATTTTACTAGATCTTTTGCACTATTCTTCTTAACCCATATTGCAATACATTTGAGACAGCACACTACAAAACTTCATTTGACAATTCAAGAAACATTTCTTGGGTACTTACTATGCCTAAGGCACTGTGCTAGGCACTTAGACAACTATATTTTATTTATATTTACAACAAAGGTGTAACATAAGCATTAAACCTCGACCTTTCAGATGCAAAAATTGATGTTGTTTAGAGAGTTCAAAACACCCGCTCCAGGGGCACCTGGGTGGCTCACTCGGTTAAGCACATGACTCTCGGTTTTGGCTCAGGTCATGATCTCATGGTTCGTAAGTGTGAGCCCCGCACTGGACTCTGCACTGGCAACATGGAGCCTGCTTGGGATTCTCTCTTTCCCTCTCTCTCTGCCCCTCCCCTGCTCATACTGTGTCTGTCTCTCTCAAAATAAATAAATAAACTTAAAAAAAGAGAGGAAAAAAAACTTTCTTCAAGTTGCCTAGCTCGTGAGTTGCTCTGTGCTGTGTGGTTTGCAGCCAAGTGGGTTAGGATTCGTATCAATATGTGTGATCTTCCTCCAATACAACCCAGCCTATTTTCATTTACTTTGGAATAAAAAGTGAAGGGAAGCCCGGAAAACAGGGAAAAGGGCCCCAAATTCCAAGCATGAGGCAATGAGATGCTAGATTGTTCAATGATTAACGTCTATGTAAAAGGATGGAAGGCAGAGACAAAGATTATTTCTGAGATTCCAAGCCGGGGGCTGGAGAAAAACAGGAGCATGGACAGGAACGAGAAGGCTAATTTGGGAAAGAAGAAAGTGAGCTTAGTTTAGCAGATGCTGAATTTTGAGGAGTCAATAAGCATCTAAGAAGAACTGAATTTTAGGTAATCGGGAAAATGAAGACACAGGCCCAGATGCTCGAGGAGATGGAGACTGTATTTGAGACACCTGAGGCATGGGTCAGAGAGAGAAGACTTAAAGACCAAAGATGGAGCTTTGGGGAATTCTAGCAATAAAGTGCAAAAAGTGAAAGAACATCCAGATGGGGAATAAAGAAGAAAGAGAGAGACCCAGAAAAGCAAGTAGGAAAGCCTGTGACCACATCAAGGAAGGACGGTGTCATGGTGTCAAATGCTGACAGGAAGCCAATTATTTGTGTACCTTACTGACTGCCTGCTCTGCTCAAGAACCTGTGCTAAACTCTGAGAAAATACGAAATGCAGAAGAATCCTGAGACTTAACCTTTAACAAGATTAGGCACCATCTCACTGAGCTGATAGCACCTACTTCCCACGTGAAGATCGGTCATGTATTTTTCAAATGCTGTAGTGGCACATATTTCCTATGGGTTTCTCAAGATTTGAGATAAAACGTTTAGTGACCCTTAGCAAGCAAAGTGAGACTTCCTTTATGGATCCTGCCCATAAGGTGAAGTGAAAGGGTCTCAGGCTCGTCCTAATAATTCTTTAAACAGGGGGTGCCTGAGTGGCTCAGTCGGTTGAGTGTCAAGCTTCGACTCAGGTCATGACCTCACGGTTTGAGCCCCGTGTCAGGCACTGTGCTGACAGCTCAGAACCTGGAGCCTGTTTTGGATTCTGTGTCTCCCTCTCTCTCTGCCCCTCCCCAACTCAGACTCTGTCTCTGTCTCTCAAATGAATAAACCTTAAAAAATTTTAAAAATAAATAAGTATATAAACAAGTGTCTGCTCACTTCAGGCACCCTTGGCAAACGATCCAAAGTTGCCTCTACCAAAAATCCCTGGCTGTTCTCTCCTCTTGGAACTGCAGTCTCACTGGTCTCTTCTTGGAGAGGGACCTCTTTTCCTAACAGTTTACTTAAATTCCCTCAAGATCACCCATTCAACTGACTGGCCAAACAAAAGTAAATGTCCTACCCTCAGAGCACACAAGTTGCCTCTTCAATCCTGCCTCGCCACCCACGTAGCCAGTCTCTCACCATCTTTGAGACCCAGGCAACAGAAGAAGAGATTCCCAACCCACAGTGAATACCGCTGCTGATTTTTTTCTTCTACCCCTAGTCCCATTCAAATCGTTCATAGAGCTACACAATTCTTACAGGCCGTGATCTAAATGAGATTATTTGGGATATCAGGACACACCGTAAATGATTTTGAAATGGGCAAAATCACCACTCAGGGCTTGTCTAGTATACCCTTCTAGATTATCTCCGCTTTTCATGGTCTTTGAGTTACTTTACAGCTCCGTAATTTGTTCTAACACTGAAAACCGATAGTAATACAAATAATTTTTGTGCATAGAAACACAGACAAACTGGGGCACCTGGGTGGCTCAGTCGGTTAAGCATCCAATTTCGGCTCAGCTGATGATCTCATGGCCTGTGAGTTCAAGCCCCATATTGGGCTCTGTGCTGACAGCTCAGAGCCTGGAGCCTGGCTCAGATTCTGCATCTCCCTCTCTCTTTGCCCTCCCCCATTCATGCTCTGTCTCTCTGTCAAAAATAAATAAACATTAAAAAATTTAAAAATATACAAATTGTCATGACTGCAGTAGAACTGCAACTGATTGCTGCCCTCTTGCAATTATTCATAAATTCACTTTGGAAAGCCCGCTAGTGTGCGTGTATCATGTGTTTGTGCGTGCTGAATTCTCCTTTCAACAGGTTATAACGTCTTACTGGCTTCTTCATTAATTAATGGATTATGTATATATTATGTACTATCATATATTATATAATCTTTGATGGATTCTATATTTGTATGAGAATCATGAATTTACCTTTTTAAAAGAATTCCCCTTTAACGAGTAGCTAGTTTCAACTATAGGGATGTGGCGTTGCAACATTAAGATTTCAGTGCAGACAATTTAAAGACTCTGCCGCTTCAGACTTCTGGTCCAGGTCATTCTTTTTTTCATTATATAATATAGAGCTCTCAGAATGTCTAGAAAAAATCCTCCCACCCCCTCCAAAAAAAGTTCAATCCTATAAAGAAAAAAGCTAGGGAAAAGAAAAGAAAAACATCTTATGAGCAAGTGTCATAAAAAATTAACAAGTGTTTGAACACCAGTGAATGACTGATATACTGTTTATATTGCAGTAATTTTTTTCTCAAAAGAAACTGCACATTTTTATTTGATAGGTAATAAAAAATCATAAGCAAAAAGTTTGTTTTTAAAAGTACTAAATAAAAAATAAGTCAGCTTGGATGGCAGCTCTGTTTAACACTCTTTATGCTTCACTGTTTCCTGGGCCTTTGTCTTCTACTTGTATTTCATTTTTTCCTTCAATACATCAAGTCCATACAGATTATTTGGCCTCTGAATCCAACATCGTGAAGGGACATACTTTTTAACCTCGTCCTTTTTTAGGCATGAGGTCAGTTCTTAAAGGAGTCAGTGGGTGATAAAAATTCTTCTAAATTAGTGTTTACAAACTGGTATTCTGGAAAGCACCGTTCTGGGAGAAGCTAACCGGTAGGTCTCACAAGAAAGAGGGAAGAATTCTATGTTGCTTGGAGTCATAGAGTGCTGATTAGCACAACACACGGACTTTGGTTTTTGTTTTTGTTTTTGCTTTTTTAAGTATTCCTATATCCGACATAACACTTTTCCAAAGAATATACTTTGGGGAAACATTTTATGTATTCCTTAATTGATCCAATGGCATCACTGAAGTTAGAAATAACTTTTTTTTCTTCTTCCTAGGGGAGTCTGGTGGTAAGTTTCCCGCAGATGTATTATTCTCTATTCATGAATCGATGAATTAATCACTGAGTGAAAAAGGTCAATTTTCTTATGTTATTTTCACATTCCTTTCTGCTCTGGCTTGCCAGCCACCAGGAGGGGCATCAGAAAAACACTGCCTGATTTCATAAGGTTACGGTGGATATGCTTAGATTAATAGATAATATGGTTCCACATGACCCAACTCTGAAAGTGACCCAAATCTTCTGGCTGTTTTCCTACTGTTCAAAGAGATTATCTCATTCCACCTGTTCTGACAGTCCATCTGGTCCAGAGAGTGTGAAGGTGTTCCAAGAAATGGCGAGATGAAAAAACAATGCTTCACAGAATAAACTCTGTTGCCTGAACATTCCATCCCCTGACTGCTTCCAGATAAAGAACCACAGAGTATGTATTTATTCTTGGCTTAAATTATCTCCCCCAGAGAAGCCTACTTATGACTGTGACGCATGCGGAAACTCCCGGCTCCCTCATTTTCCCAAGGTTCCCCCCTCCGAGCTCTCACAGCACAAGTATTCCTTTCAGAAGTAGGATGATATTTTAACACCATATTCTACAGTTTTTCCGCTACTACAGCCTTTTCTTTTTTACTTCTTAAAATGAAGCAATGCATTTAGATTTGAACTGGGAAGCTGAGAAAACCAAGACTGTGTCTCTTTTCTCAAAAGCAACGCTCGTAAAAAATTGTTTTTATTTGTCCTGTTACTGTAATTGTTACTAACAAGCAAATAAGACCAGCAAGAAAACCAAAGTGAAGCCCTGGCCTGGCCCTTACGCCTCCAGACTGCAGTCAAACCCCGGTCACCTTTAAAAAGGCTGCATTCCTTGTCGGGAGGCTCTAGCAGGGGAGCGCGGCTACCCCTTCGCATACCCTTGACCCAAGACCGGTCCTCCTCCACCGGCAAAATCATCCTCTTCAACCAAATGTGCAGTTTTGGAAGGGACGCACTTGGAGGGTTAAGGGAGGGCTGGAAGCCCGCCTAGCAAGCCAGATAAGCCGTATCAACTATGGCGATCAATGGGGTGACAGATTTGCAAATGACATCTTAGATAAAGGGTCAGAATCCAAAATCTTAACGAACCTACCAAACTCAACACCTGAAAACCAACAATGCCGTGAAGAAATGGGCAGAAGATATGAATAGCCAAAGAAGAGATCCAGATGGCCAACAGACACATGAAAAGATGTTCAACATCACTCATCATCAGGGAAATACAAATCAAAACTACACTGAGATACCACTTCACACCAGTCCAAGTAGCTAAAATGAGCAACTCAGGAAACAACAGATCTGGCAAGGATGTGGTGAAATGGGAACCCTCTTGTACTGTTGGTGGGAATACAAACTGGTGTAGCCACTCTGGAAAACAGTGTGGAGGTGCCTCAAAAAATAAAATATAGAATTACCCTATGACCCAGCAATAGCACTACTAGGAATTTATCTAAGGGACACAGGAGTGCTGATGCATAGGGGCACATGTCCCCTAATGTTTATAGCAGCACTTTCAGCAATAGCCAAATTATTAAAGAATCTAAATGTCCATTAACTTATGAATGGATAAAGAAGATATGGTTTATCTATACAATGGAATACTACTTGGCAATGAGAAAGAATGAAATCCTGCCATTTGCAGCAACATAAATGGAACTGGAAGGTATTATGCTGAGTGAAATAAGTCAGTCAGAGAAAAACATATCATATGTTTTCACTCATACGTGGATCTTGAGAAACTTGAAGAAGGCCATGGGGAAAGAGAAGGGGAAAAAATAGTTACCAAGAGAAAGGGAGGGAGGCAAACCATAAGAGACTTTTAATTACAGAGAACATACTGAGGTTTGATGGGGAGGTGGGGGCAAGAAGAAAATGGGTGATGGGCATTGAGGAGGGAGCTTGTTGGAATGAGCACTGAGTGTTGTATGTAAGCGATGAACCATGCAAATCTACCCCAAAAACGAAGAGCACACTTTACACACTGTATGTTAGCCAACTTGACAATACATTATATTAAAAGAAAAAAAGCCCTAATTCCATCTGACCCTCAAGTTAAGACAGCAGGGAAGAAGATATGGAGGATGCTAACTAGGCAGAATCCAACAAAGGACTGAAGATTAAGAAGTCAAATTCTCACACGCTCCAATTTAATGAGTCAAAGGCTTCAAGACTTGTTCTCATCTAATTTTATAATAAAATAACTTAACTCATAGAAATTCAGTATCAAGTCAAAGTTCATTTTTAGCCAACCAACAAAGTCTACTATTATAAGGGTAAGAGAGTGCATCAGATCTTGTTAATGAGCCAAAACACAGAGGTCTTGCACTATGCATTCCGGTCACTGAGAGTTTTTTCTGTTAAGGATCCCACAACACTACAATTTTTCCCGTTTTCCAAGTATTACTCTCCTTCCACTCTCAGTATCTTTAAACATTCTTGTGTTTGAAAACTATTCCAAATTTAAGAAATGATAATGAAAGAGCCAAGTTAATAAAGAGTACCCAAAATAGGCAGAAATACTAGAAAAAATGGAGGAAGGGGCATTATGAAAAAAGACAAAAACGATGAAAAATACATGAATCTTCAGGTTCAGGGTGCAAAATAGAGTTTATAGCTAGGTAAATCAAGATAGAGCTATATGTAACATAGCAAAAAATAGAGAGCAAGAAAGATAAAAGAAGTTAGGGGGAGAAATCAAAAGGAAAAACATAAAAAATTCTCTACAAGCCTAAATCATTTAGACTAGCAAAGGATTTCTCCATAGCAAAACAGAGGCCAGAAAACATAGTATCTCTGAAATAGAACAGAAAAGAACTGTAACTTAAAACATTACACTAATACAGCCTAAAATTTTATCCTCAGAATTGAATCTTCTTTCAACAATGAGGTGAAAAGACATGTCAAAAAAAGATTGTATTTACCACAAACATATCATCACTGAAGGAACTTCTTAAGAACGCATGTCATAAAGAAGGAGATACACCCTAAAAAATAAGTGAGATGAAAAAGCAGAAAATCTGGTAAAAAAATATATATCGGTAAATACAAAGAAGCAGCAGTTGACTCAAATCATGACAAAATGCAAGAGAGACCTAAATTTTGGAATAAGAATAATATTTGCAAAGGGGTGCTTGTAATTAAAGCTTTCTGTGAATGTTACCAATCTGGGGAGGAAGGGAGAGGTGTTTTTTACCTTTAGAACTTTAGGCTTTTGTAAGTCAACTATTCAGGTTAGCAATGTATATAGGCTTTATCAATTATAAATTTATAGACTTTCAATTAAAAGCATAAAGATATCTGGTTTGGGTATCAAGGTGATGCTGGCTTCGGAGAATGAGTTTGGAAGTTTTCCTTCTATTTCTATTTTTTGGAATAGTTTGAGAAGAATGGGTATGAGCTCTGCTTTAAATGTCTGGTAGAATTTCCCTGGGAAGCCGTCTGGCCCTGGGCTCTTATTCGTTGGGAGATTTTTGATAACGGATTCGATTTCTTCACTGGTTTTGGTCTGTCCATGCTTTCTATCTCTTCCCATTTGAATTTTGGCAGTGCATGCGCATTTAGGAATTTGTCCATGTCTTCTGTGTTGTCCAGTTTGTTGGCATATAATTCTTCATAGTAATCTCTGATGATTGCTTGTATTTCTAAGGGATTGGTTGTAATAGATCCTTTTTCATTCATGAATTGTCTATCTGGGTGCTCTCTCTTTTCTTTCTGAGGAGCCTGGCTAGAGGTTTATCGATTTTATTTTTTCAAAGAACCAACTCTTGGTTTCATTGATCTGCTCGACTGTT
>NC_043703.1:55037578-55125748 GCF_006229205.1 Suricata suricatta | reverse complement strand
CTGATTGCCTGATTAACGCAATCATTCTTTAGTAGGGTGGTTTTTAGCCTCCACATTTTGGGAGGTTTTCCAGACTTTTTCCTGTGATTAATTTCAAGTTTCATAGCATTGTGATCTGAAAGTGTGCATGGTATGATCTCTATTCGTTTATACTTATGGAGGGCTGCTTTATGCCCCAGCATGTGATCAATCTTGGAGAATGTGCCATGTGCACTCGAGAAGAAGGTGAATTTCCTATCTTGAGGATGCAGAGTTCTAAATATATCTATCAGTTCCATCTGCTCCAATGTGTCGTTCAGGTCCATTGTTTCTTTAGTGATTTTCTGTTTGGTTGATCTATCCATTGTTGTCAGTGGAGTATTAAAGTCCCCTGCAAATTAGCACATTTTTGTCAATAAGATTGTTTCTTTCTATTAATTGTTTTATGTATTTGGGTGCTCTGAAATTTGGTGCATAGATATTTATAATTGTTAGCTCTTCCTGATGGAGAGATCCTGTAATTATTATATAATGTCCTTCTTCATCTCTTGTTACTGCCCATAGAACTCCCCCATGACCCAGCAATAACACTGCTAGGGATTTACCTGAGGGATACAGAAGTGCTGATACATAGGAGCACATGTACTCCAATGTTCATAGCAGTAATGTCAACAATAGCCATAACATGAAAAAAGCCTAAATGCCCATCACCTGATGAGTGGATCAAGAAGATGTGGTATATATACACAATGGAGTACTACATGGCAATGAGAAAGAATGAAATATGGCCATTTGTAGGAAAGTGGATAGACCTTGAGGGTGTCATGCTAAGCGAAATAAGTCAGGCAGAGAAGGACAGAAACCATATGTTCGCATTCATAGGTCTAACAGGAAATTTTCAGAATGATCTAGCTTCAAGAAAAGCAAGCAGTTAGTAGTGCTTAAGAAAAACTGATTCAGTATCTAATGGATAATTGATACCTGTCACAACACAACATCTTATATACTGTTAAGTGAAACTGCAATACAATCTAAGTTTATTTTGGGAGTGTTTGCTGTATCATTGGATTTAATGAAATGTTTAGAGGTGCAGTAGGCATGACTTTGAGTAGATAATGAAAGAAAATGCAAAATGCATTATTGATTTATGATGTGGTTTCATCTCAGCTTGGGCAAAGCATGCAGTATTTAACACATAGCAGAATATTTACTATTGAAGCTTGAAAAGATGTGAGTTCTTTGTGTGCAATCTTTCATTTATGCATGTGAGAAGGTTTTCATTCTTTTAATATTTTTACATTGTAGTACTTGTTTTGCTTGTTGGTGGTGTTTGCTTATTTAATACATTCCGTCAAGGACAAAAAAGAAAAGTATAAAGATATCATGAATGACAAACTTCTAAACCAGAGGAAGGAAAAAATTAGAATAAATAAAACTGGAAATATTCAACAGAAGGTAGGAAATGGCTGGGAAAAAAAGCAAAGATAATCTTGACAAAATACAAAATAAGAAGAAAACTATAAATGCACATACACACCTAAATTAAGGTTGAAAGGTTGAAAATAAGGAAGTGAAAACATACATCTGAGCAAAATACACCAAAAGAAAGCTTAAGATGTATTAAGTAGTAACTTCATATACAATAGACTGTAAGTCAAAAAAAGCATTCTAGGGACAAAGTGCATCACTACACAATGATAAAACTTGCAAAAAAGACATACACTTTTGAAGTTGGGCACATCTCTCACTTACAGAGATACATTAAACAGGCAAAACTTGTTAGGGTAAAGATGATAAGAGTCTCATACTTAATGGATTTACTAGAACCTACATATAACACTTAGAGGACATACATAATTTCTAAACATACATGGAATAGTTATAAAATCAACAATGCATAGGCTATAAAGCAAATCCCAACCCACGTAAAGAATCAATATCAGACAAAATATTCTCTAAACACAATGCAATAACATTAACAATCAATTTTAGAAGGTAACTGTAAGAATCTATTCTATAGCAAATGCATGGGTCAAAGAAATCATATTGAAAATTAGAAAGGTTTTCAGAGTGATTTAAAAAATACCGCACATCACAACTTTTAAGAATCAGCTAAAGCAAGACATAGGGAAATTCATAACCTTAAATGCTCCCATGAGATTAATGAACTATGTATCCTAACCTCCAGAAATTAAAAAAAAAACAACTAAGAAAATAGAGATGGAAATATGATAGATAAAAATTAGAAACTAATAAAATAGAAGATAAAAACCCAAAACGTTGGTCACAAAATTAAAAGCTGACCTAACAAAAAAATACACAATCCAAACAGACAGACTTCTAAAAAAGGAATAAAGGAACACAAACTCACAGTAGTAGGAATTAGAAAGGCACACCAACTACAGATACAGTAGAAATGTGTAAAATTACAAAAGCCCTCCTTTATTTAAATATTTAAATTCCACTAATTTCTATTATTCTTATTTATGAACCAGTGTGGCTGGGAGATAAATCACTTTCCTACTTCCTACCTACTTCCTACCTACTTCCTACCTAAAGTAAAGGATTGTCGACGGACCCAAATATGCTGGTGTTAACAGCTAAATCCTATCTGCTACTAAGAGGTGACGAGGGTGATGATGATGGCGAGCAGGATGGCAATGACGATGAGGAAGGTTATTCCAAAACCCCACACCCTCCTCCTGTGTACACACGCCCTTTCTCCTTCCCCCTTCTTGACGACGGCGCTTCTTATACAAGACTTGGCAAACTGCAATGTTCTTAGAAGAAACATAATAAGCTGATTAGTGATGAAATGGCAATGTTTCAGAGGGTTTTTATCTGTCTAATTAGAAAAATAAATGGAATTTACATCTTGTTCATTTTGACTTGCAGAAGAAAACTGAGAACTACTATATGCAAAAATCTATATAATGAATTAGCCCTGGGTATTTACACCATTTTTGGAGGGAAAATCTGCAGCACAAAGGTCTTAAAAATTTGATAAAGATGAGAAGCAGAACTGAAAACAAAATCAACACATTCTGACAGTGCTCTAGCCATCAAAGCCATAATGTCCCTTTTGTGTCTCTCTGTTCCTGTTTAATACAAACACTGATCTAAAACAACATCTGTTATCAGGTGACATGTATAATGGAAAAATCCTCTTTGGAAGTCTTGCCAAGTATGAACTATACTAAAAGGAATAGAATCTGATAAGAAATATCCTATTAACTCATTCACCCTTAATAAAGCCTGACAGCCACCAATGCCAATGTACATAATTTTATTGGCCCTGCAATACATAAATATGTTAAAAATCTTAGGGACCACTGTCTCTAGGTTCTGCCTTATAAACAAATGCCCAGTGAGTACACTAGAGAAGACAAAGCTTAACCCATACACCATTGGTCATGCAACTGATGAGTCTAGTGGCCATTTCCAACTCTAGCATTCTACAAAAAACAGTCGCAAATTTTAAGATAATGTTTCCAAATCCCAGCATGGTTTGCTGTGTTTTGGTATCTTCCTGCTGATCTGTGGTTTGATAGAACACAACCTAGCTACCAAAGGTCAATCCCAAAATAGCTCAATTTTCCCTTTGAAAATAAAATAAGACCTTCATAAAAGGATCTGGGATACACGCTTGTCTTTTTTTTTATTCATTTTTAAAATGTTTTTATTTATGTTTGAGAGAGAGAGAGACAGTGTGAACAGGGGAGGGTCAGAGAGAGAGGGAGACTCAGAATCCGAAGACAGGCTCCAGGCTCTGAGCTACCTGTCAGCACAGAGCCTGGTGGGGGGCTCGAACCCATGAACCACGAGATCATTACCTGAGCCGAAGTCGGACCCTTAACCGACTGAGTCGCCCAGGGGCCCCGATACATCTTGTCTTGAATTGAACAAATTTCCTCCCCTTTTTCAGTTTAGGAAGACACCATCAATTTTCCCAGTTTCTAGAAAGAATAAACGCTACCTTACAATTGAGACCTTCTTCAGAAATGTCAGTGCAAGGAGAGGGTACATTTCTTAGGCATAAAATTCAAATTCTTAGGAACAAACAGTTAAGTTCACAACAAAAATATACAATCTGTGCTAACGCAATCCTAGCACGCAAGATGCTTCAAACAGTGAGACATTCTCAGGATTAAAGATTATTTCTCAGAAGGACTTCCCCCAAAACTCCCCACCAAAGGAATGTAGGAATACAGGTTATATGGCCATCAGGAAATTGGCTCTTTTTGCACATTGTTTAGCAGCCAAAAAGGATGCCAGGCTTCAGAAAAAGCATCCAAAACAGATTCCTTTTACGGCGTGATAACAGTTTGTTCAAGACACTGCCCTTTGCTTCACAGGCAATGCCTCAGAAACTACACCTAAATGGACTGGCAGAGGTGGGGGCTTCTGATGAAGAAACCAGCTCCTGATCTGGGTCTCACCCTCAGAAAGCAAAACCACTCACCAAGAGTTCTGGAAGCAACAGGATCACATGTGGTAAAGAACTTTCATTTTCTGGCAGCTTCTATTCCTGAACCTCTCTGAGACGAAACTTTTAAGCTAAAGTCCTTATTCTTAGATTCATAACACCCCTCTGATGCCAAGCGTTTTGCTAGTCTGGGCTGTTCTATTTTCCCTAAGGTACAGTTTCTCCACGGGTCTCATCAACAACCTTTCCAGAACCTTAAAATAGAGTTTCAACTTTGAAAGGCTTTCCTGTGTAGTTCAGGTTCAAAGTGTTTGTTCCTCTATAGAAACAGGTCCTGCTTAATCATTTTTATTGTTCTTGGCTACATTTCTGGAGTTAAGACACTTTATAACAGGAAGAAACCAGTGGCACCTACACTAAACTAACATAACCTTTTGTTGTCAACACCAAGAAGCAAAGATGAAAAGCCCAGAGCCTTCAAACACAGGCTACATAAACAGCAATAAATTAATATTTTCCATGGATCTGACATTTCTATCATGTGGGAAAACACTGAAGTGTTTTTCATTGTATTTCACAGGGAAGTGTTTTATTTTGCATGTGCTAATTACACCCATCTCAAGCCTAAGACAAGATTTGGGTTTCTGGTACTAAGCAGTCATTTGACACCTAAAGATAACATCTCTGAGAGATCCCGCCAGCCAAGAAGCTGTGTAGGCAATGGGGGGCACCCCTCCCCACATCTTCATTGTCATCATCACCAACCATCACCATCAAATATTTATGACTGTTTCCTCTGCTGAAATACCCAATATATTCCATTGGGTGTGATCAATTTGGAATGTTTCCCATCAATTCAAAGTAGCTTCATATGGCATTTCTCCTACTTTGAAACCATACAAAACTGGTGAGTTCTACATGTGATTTATTAAAAAAGAGAAAAAATAAAAAATAGAGTGATACCATGTTTACCTTTAAGTATAAAGCCATGAAATCTCTGAAAAATTGAAAAGCAGTGTCTCTACACTGTTTGATCTAAACAGCTCTTTATTCGTGGTTAATAGAAGTAAGAGGAAAAACCCCTGAGCATCATGGAAGAGGAAGCAGTTTCAGGCACTGATTTGTAAAGCCCAATGAACTTGCCTACTTGCTGAAGCTGCTTCAGAACATGCTACAGTTGACAGAGTCTACAATAAGTAAGTACCCTAAAGCAATTTACAGTTTTTCTTTATAAATTTTCTGGAATTTATACAGATTTCTCTGGTACCTCTGAATTGGTGATGATGCCATGATTTGATGATATATTCTGTCTAGAATATAATCTTCTTTCTTTGGCATAATACCCCATTTCTCTCTCTCTCTCTCTCTCTCACACACACACACACACACACACACACTGAAGACAACTCAGTTCTTCTACAAGGCAGTGTATCTGCAGCTTCCTGAGTCCCTTGCTTCTTTTTTAAGTGCACAGATTGGCAGCCTCTCTTCCAAAGGCTAACGTCAACAGGAGCCCACCAGGTCCCTTCACCAAACCCAAAAAGAAATAAATTTTATTTTATTTCATGGACTTAATTTTCATGAGGGGTAGCTGAAAAGGCCACAGCGCCCAATCCTGGACATCGTGGAAGGGACATAGATCACGACCACACAGAAGCAGGATATTCTCAATGTCCTCCTGGATAGCAGCTTGAGGGCGGCCGCGAGTGGAGTGGGAGTTTGAGCACAGGGAGGACTCACAGACGACACTGTCGTGCGATGACACCACGCAACATCGTAGACGAGAGAATGACTTCACTAGATGCCACTGGTATTTTCCAGACATTATAATATATGTGCCATTAAACAGGGGTGACAGTCATCTACTATTTTACAAGTTATAAATAAATCTTTTAGGCAAATATAACACTGTACCTCAAATCACAATCAAACAGAGAAATAGCTCAATTGTAAATGGTCCAATTCTTAGAAGACATATTCCAACTAAACCCAATAAACTGGGAATTAAAGACTCTATAACTGAACAAGAGGATAATCTTCCTGGTCACTTTAAAGCTCCCCCTATGTTATTTCTTTATGTTACACATTTATACTCATGAAGTAAATTTAAAAGAAGGCATCAAAAATAACTACATATACATATAAAAAATAATTACATATATATTATATATAATAATTACATATATGTGTACACACACACAGGATCTGACTTTCAAAGAGTCTAGAGGATGTGCACACATTTTTCATATACCCTGATATAACATCTCTAAAAAATAAGAGACATACTTTTTATTTTTCTCCATGAAGCAATCAATTCCTTTAAAAAGTGAAGATTCAACACTATATATTAGGTATTAAAGCACAGAGATGTGAGCAATATAAAAAGGAAAAAGGATAGAGGCAAATGAGAAATTAAGCAGATAAGAAAACAATATTTAAAGAGTTGGCTATTCAACAATCCCTTTATTTCTTTCTTCTTCCTATTATCTAGGAATTCACCACAAAACTTCAATATACCTACGTGGTTCCTCATCAGCATCATCAGTCTCGATGACTCTGTTCTTGCCTTAAAGTATCCTGAGATCCATACTTCAATGCATCCATTCTATCATCTGAAGACAGCTATGTTATCAACGCTCAACTAAGCTCGACATGAAAATCATCAAACCAAAACCGATTATATCAATGCTTTTAAAACCTAATATGAGGCTCCTGAGTGGCTCAGTTGGTTAAGCATCCAATTACATCTCAGGTCATGATCTCACAGTTCATGAGTTCGAGTCCTACATCAGGCTCTGTGCTGACAGCTCAGAGCCTGGAACCTGCTTCAGATTTTGTGTTTCCCTCTCTCTCTTTCTGCCCCTCTCCCACTCACTCTGTATCTCTCTCCCTCTCAAAAATAAACATTAAAACAGGTTTTAAATAAATAAAATGTAAAGCTAAAGATCAGATTATCTTAGGTTTATAGAATTTTATAGTTTTTATTATCCCAGAAGAGTTATGTCATCTGTACCCAAAAGTTTCTCATTGTATATGAACTTAGTGTAACAGTGCAAAGCTAAATATCGTTACTTGTTACATGTAGCACTACTGGATATAAAAATGTCAGAGCGGGACAGATACAGGTAAATAAAGTGAACACACCAACTGCATTTGGTCTTGGGATATTTCCTCCTGCATATTAGAATTAGCAGATGTTTCAGGAAAATAGTGAACCAATCACTATAGACACCACTATATTGGCTCTACCTGGCAATTCCAAGGTAATACATTCTGTTGTTACAGAAATAGTTTAGACTGTCTTATTCAAAAAAACTCAAAATGGTCAGATGAACTAGAAACCCGGAGAAGTGAAAGTAAGCTACATGAGTCTCTGGAGATAATACTAATAGTAATTTACATCTCATTTACCAAAAAAGTAGTAAAGGCCACTTAAAAACACGATTAGGACTTTTTTTCACTCCCAAGGAGGATATGCACACGCAATGAAATGCAACCCACTTTTGACAGTAAAGAAAGCAAGAGAAGATCCCAATTCTCAGTGGCCAGCAAAAAAAAAAAAATAATAATAAATAAATAAATAAATAAAACCTAAATAGTAATGGACATTATTATCTATCACAAGTTAATGCTGTATCTAGCTCATTGGGAATTTTGCACTTTAAAGTTTGGTATGTTTGTTACACAGCACAAGCCTTGCTAATTAGGTGCTGCTCTTTACACACCAAGATAATGCCACTGACCCAAGTGGAGGCTTTGCTCAGGTGTGAACTTTGGGACCTTGCTTTTATAGCAGAGATAGATTTGATATAACAGCTCCTGTCTCTCTCCTGATATCCTGTATGAGTCAAGGATTTAGGAAATAAGGAGCCATAATCTGGCCACAGCAGTTTACAGTCACAGCACAAAGACTAAAACTGAAGCCTTATGGTAGTTTATTTTCTTAACTTTGGGGCTACTCAGGAGCATTAATATGTTACACTGTGCTGTGCGTTATCAGAGAATCAACACAGACCACCAACCTGTCCTCAGCAAACCCTGACCTAACTGAATGGGGTTACAAAGACAACAAACTTTATATCTTGCTGGGGTTGCTGAATGCTCTTGAATTTCCTCAGGTGGCCGAAAGGGAACAGGCTCAGACAGTACTACATAGCAAATCCAAAGGTACAAAAACTCCCAAAGACCAGCAGGGCCCCAATGTGTCAAAATCCCCAAGTTCTTTTTTCATTTCCTTTAGCCTACCTCCTCCAAAAACTACAACAATACCCAAAGACAATATATCAAGCACCAAAGAGACAAAAAGCATAAATGCTGCCCTATAAATTACTGTAGGAAAACTCAGCACAAATACTCATCATACTGACATTCAGAGAAGCCTACCAAAGCCAGTTTTAATGGCACTACACATCTACTATGAGAGGTAGTTCATAAAATATTCTTGAATGATTTGCTTCAAAACATGATCAGGAATTGCAAAGAAAAAATCCTGAGAGAAATGAAAGCATAATTATGTAGGGTTCTTTTTCTGTGAATTTGATTACAATCTTTATAGTCAACCTACCTTAAGTTTAAGTAAGTCAGCATCTGCAGATTCATGATGGCCTCAGGAATGACTCTGATGCAATTATGGTACAGATTAAGAATTTCCAGTGATACAAAATGGCACAATTCCATTGGGACTTCGACCAGTCTGTTTTTAGATAAATCTATGAAAAAAGGAAAGAATATTTTGTCAATAAATCTTCAACATAATCAAATACAATGATCAACTAATCAATACCTTTTTTTCCTTAACATGTTTTAAAATAAACATAAGCAAAATTTAGGTCAGCATTTTCATTTTTTGCAGTGCTGTTACTCCAGGGTTGATTTCCCTCTCCTGGCATATTACCCAACTTATATGGAAAAGCAAAAATATTGTTGCAACAGTTTTAGCTTTTTATATTAAGTTGTAAATTCAGGCCAGAGAGAAGGGTAATTGAATCAGCAACTTACTTTCCATTATGTCTGAAAATTATTTCAAAGTCATTCTCCTCTAGGTAAGCATGAAAGCTGTATCCTTTAACATATCTGAATATTTAATATTTAATTTATTTAATTCAATTTTTTATTCATAACCTATACTGTCTCTTGGAACATGTCTTCATATCCTCTGCAAACACACACATAGCAGATACTAAATAAGTGTTTCACTCACTAGAAACACTGAGTACCTGTGATATGTAAGACCAAGATAAATCAACTGTGTCTCTCTTAGGGACAGGCATTGTGTCTGCCACATGACCAGCAATAAAACGGAGCTCTCTTGGGCAAGTACACCAAAGACCAGACTAATGGTGGGCTACAGAGTAGTGGCTTACCATACTACCATCTCAATGACAAAAATGTGGAACACTCCTTGAAGTATAAACATGGGAATGGTAGACATAACCAAATATAAGAAAAGAGTTACCACTCTTGAAAACTCTAACTCAACATCAGTCATCTCAATCAGTCTGAGCTGAGGAAGGACTCAATCAGTACGAACTCAAGATGTTTATTAAATAATATATCATATATACTTAAAAAATCACACTCCATTAAAAAAAATTAAAAAGTCAATACTACAAAGAAATAGGAGTCAAAGGGCTACTCTCCTGACTAACCTGCCAAGAAATAAATACATAAATAAACAAAAACAGGCCCAGATGGCTTCAGAGGTGAATTCTAAGTAGGTTTAAAGGGACAATTCTGATTATATTTAAACTATTCCATGCAAGGTAAAAGAAGGAAGGTTTCTAAATACTTATTTGAACAGTAAAGCATAATATTGATACCAACACCTAACAAAGTACCCAGAAAAGAAACTCTTTAAGAATCTCTCTTCCTAACTACTGATGTAAATCCTAAATTTAAAAATTAGCAAGCAGAACTAAGCAGTAAAAAAAAAAAAGTAAAAGAAAAATAGCATATAATCACCTCTATAGACACTTTACAGGTATTAGTAAAATACTGCATTTATTCTTTTTCAAAAACTACTTTATTGAAGTATATCTTCTGTATCATAAAACTGACCTATGTGAAGTGATCTCTAGCAACTTGACCAACTGGGACAACATCACCATAAATGAGAACATTGTTTTAGAAAATTTATATTCATTCTAAATGCAATCACCTAATAAAAGAGCAGTTGGCTATTTCCTTACATAATTACACACACACACACACACACACACACACACACAAGAGAGAGAGAGAGAAAGAGAGAGAGAGAGAGAAAATTCTTTTATTTATTGCAAACCTTGAACTACTTGAAATATTACCAGTAAAATCAAGACAAGACAGCACTACCACTATTACAACTTACTACTGTTCAAGAGATACTAGCCAAAGACATGGATAAGGAACAAAAAGAAGCAAAATTGGAAACAAAGAGGTAAAATTATCATTATTTACAAAGAATATGACTGTTTTCCCAGAAACCCAAAAATAGCAACAGAAAAACTATTTCAGATGTTAAAAAGGTACAGGGTAGAAAATGAGTATACTGAAAAACAGCCCCCACACACACACACAAAACACACATACGCAAAATGACACAACACAAGAAATCTAATTTATTATAATAAGAGTAAAACACCTAGGAAATCTGAAGAAATATGCAAGGTTTATATGAAGAAAACTTTGAAATGCTATGCAATAAAAAAGAAAGGTTATAATTGAAAAGATGTTTCCTGATATTAAATAAGACAACATCAAAAAAGTGTCAGTTCTCTCCAAGTTAAACATATATAATGGAATAAACTCCCAATTACAAAAAATATACTTCTACAATATGTACTTTTTGCTGAAGTAGTTATACAAGTTGACTTTAAAGTTCTTATGGTAAAATAACAACGCAAAAATAGCAAGGTATCTCTCAAAACAGAAGGCGCGCTGAGCGGCACCAGCTCCCCAGACACAAGCAGACACGTCCTAAGGCAATGTGATGGGCAGGTGGGAAGGTCAAGGGGACAAATTACAAATAGGTCAAAGACACATATGGAAATCAAGTGTGCAGTAAAGGTGGCCTTTCAGGTCAATAGGGAAAAGAGGAGTGTCAGTAAACAGTTTGAGAAACCTGGATAGCCACCTGAAACAAAGAAGGGCCAATTTCACTCCTTTCATCTCAATAAATCCTAGATGAATTAAATGATTAACTTTAAAAGGTGAAGCCATAACAGCACTAGAACAACACATGGGAAGTTTGTGTTTATGGTCTTAGAATGGAGAAAGCCTTCCTATGAATGCCACAATGCAAGATTGACGAATCAACACACAAAAAGAAAATTTATGGCATTTTAAAACAAATGAAAATTCCACCAAAAACATAAATGACAGTCAAGGAATGGGGGTACGGTGGGAAGTCTTACAATTCATAAACCCGATAGGCTAATTTTTTATACATATAAAGAGTTTCTACAGTCAATGATAATCTGAAACTCTGAAAAAATAAAAGGAAGGAGGGAAGGAAGGTGGGAAGAAAGAAGGGAAGGAAGGAAGGAAGGAAGGAAGGAAGGAAGGAAGGAAGGAAGGCAGGCAGGTGGGAAGGAAGGCGGGAAGGAGGGAAAAGAAATGAACAGATGGCTCACAGAAAAAGGAAATATAAATGGCTCTTAAGCGTATGAAAAAATGATCAACCTGACTCAAATGAGAGCAATGTAAATCACAGCCACATGGGATATTTCTCACCTAGGAGACTAGTAAGTATCAAATAGCTTGATAAACACATTACAATGCTGAGGACTTGATGTAAATGAAGACCATCTTAGCAAAACCGATCAAAATTACAAATGTACACACCTTGTTCAACCGAGATATCTTTCTCACCTACAGATAAACTCACATGTGGGCAAATGACATTTTTTAGCATGGTTGGAAAGAGCAAAAGATAGAGAGCACGTTAAATATCAGTGCAGGCCCAGTTATATATTAATATGCTATTAATAAATAGAAATGAAACTAAAATTAAATCAACCATAAATATTAACATAATGTTAATATTTCATGTGGTGTAATGTAATAGTAAATATTATATTCCATAATGAAGTGCTGATATTATGCAGTCCTTAAAATGAACAGGTTTATTTGTGCTGATCTGTTACAATCTCTCAGACATAGTCTACATTTTTTTTTAAAGCCTGGTACAGAAGAGTATATATAGTATTTGTGCTTGTAAAGGAATATTTACATAGCTGTTTAAGTATACAGAGATCATCTCTGGAAGCTGCAGAAGAAACTGGCAGAAGCAGCTATTTCTGGAGAAAGCATTTCTTGTTCAGAGGACAGGGGTGGGGGAGGGAGAGTCCATCCCCACTGCATACCTTGCTGGGGCTTTAGAAACGTGAATGCATTGCTTATTTGATTTTACATATAGAAATGAATTCAACATATACATATATAATATGTGATATATACACAGATACATGATTATGCATATATACAGATGTGTGTATATATACAAACATGTTTGTATACACATATGGGTTTATATACATGTACCTGTGTATGCATACACGTATATAACTTCCTACCAACACTGTATTGTTTTTCAAGTTTTTTATTTATTTTGAGAGAGAGAGAAAGTATTAGCAGGGGAGGGCCAGAGAGAGAGGGAGCGAGCGAGAATCCCAAGCAGGCTCTACACTGACCGTGCAGAGCCCGATGCAGGGCCCCAGCTCGCAAACTGTGAGATCATGACTTGAGGTGTGACCAAGAGTCGGACGCTTAACTGACTGAGCCACCCAGGCACCCCTCTACCAACATTCTTATTCCTTCTCTGCACACAGAATTTTGTTTCATTTGAAAAGAGATTTAAGAAGCCAGATCAAATCTCGAAGCCCCATGCTCTTAATTAAGGGAAATATAGGGACAAGCTTCTTTTCACAAATGTTTAAAAATCGAAATTAAAAAAAAATTCTGGAAGTCTCTTGCATTCTTCCTTCCTGAAACTCTTTACAAGACATGCCAATGTTCAAGTGCCCTGAGGCTGGAAATTTGCCCAGAAAACTTTTATGTGCTTTTTCCTTCAGATTCGACTCAAATTTTTACTGAGGTTTCAGTTTACATTCAAAATGTTACCTTTCCTGAGAACTGCTAGAATGATACTATCAAGTTGAATGCCTCAACAACTATTTTAAATATGGGGCGCCTTGGTGGCTCAGTCCGTTATGCATCTCACTTGGCTCAGACCATGATCTCACAGTTCATGGGTTCGAGCCCTGTGTCAGGCTCTGTGCTGACAGCTCAAAGCCTGGAGCCTGCTTTGGATTCTGTGTCTTCTTCTCTCTGCCCCTCTCCCGCTCATGATGTATCTGTCTCTCAAAAATAAATAAATGTTAAATAAAGTGACAAGGCGTAAACACCTGGCATCTGCCATGCCTAGCCTACACAGCCAGCCACCCAAACAGATCTCCAAATCCGCGTGGTTAGTGAGAATTTACCCAGGCACACTGAATCTGTGTTACAGTTTCTACATCAAAAGGGAAAAAATTTATTACAATATCTGCACACAGCTTAGACTCTTTCAATGCCTATAGAAAAACAGTTGCCTAGATCAGCACTGTTCAAATTAAAACAAAGCTGAAAAACAGGAAAAAAGGTCTTTCTTATTTTTTTAAGTTCACTATCCATATGATGAATTACTGACATATTTATCAACATACGCTCAGTACATGGTTTCTGGAGAAACAAAAAACACACAGACTGGAGCACCTGGGTGGCTCAGTTAAGCATCTGACTTCAGCTCAGGTCATGATCTCACAGTTTGTGGGTTCAAGCCCCGCAATGCGCTCTGTCCTAACAGCTGGGAGCCTGGAGCTGCTTCCGATTCTGTGTCTCCCTCTCTCTCTGCCCCTCCTCTGATCACACTCTGTCTCTCTCTCTCTCAAAAATAAATAAGTAAATAAATAAATATTTAAAAAAAATTTTTAATTAAAAAAACATGCAGACTTACTTTTTAATGAATTTATCATTTGAAAAGTGAGATGAGGCAAACCCAGAATAGACTATAAAGTAAGATGTTCTGATTGTGTTAAAAAAGGAAAAGATATATTTAAAGAGCTAAAATCCAGGGGAGCCTGGGTGGCTCAGTCTGTTAGGCATCTGACTTCAGCTCAGGTCATGAGCTTTGTAGTTTGTGAGTTCGAGTTCCACATCAGTCTCTGTGGTGACAGCTCAGAGCCTGGAACCTGTTTCCGATTCTGTGTTTCCCTCTCTCTGCCCTTCTCCTGCTCACTCACACTCTATCTCTGTCTCTCTCAACAATAAATTAAATTTTAAAAAATTTTTAATAAATAAATAAAATAAAGAGCTAAAATCCAGTTAGGTAAATCACATTACCAACCACTGAGCACATCATGGATCCAGCATAAATCATAGCTGGAGTTTCATATCTGGTACCTTGTTTAAACCATCTCAAAGAGGAGCACCTGGGTGGCTCAGTCAGTTGAGCATCTAACTGTTGGTTTCGGCTCAGGTCATGATCTCGCACTTTGTGAGTTTAAGTCTGGCATCGGGCTCCATGATGAAAGCTTGGAACCTGCTTGGGACCCTCTCTCCTTATCTCTTTGCCTCTTCCTGCTCAAGCTCTCTCTCTCTCTCTCTCTCTCAAAATGAATTTAAAAAATTAAAAAAAAAATAAGTAAACCATCACAAGGAGCAATGTTCCCACCTCTGAGGAAAGAAGGCTCAGAAAGGGTAAGTGACTTGCCCAAAGGCACAGAGAGAAAAAAATTCTACTCACACGTAGGTATGTCTAACTCTAGGGCTTGACTGAGTTCCCCACACTCTTCCTCCATGGAATAAAGCCAGCAAGATCATGCTGTGTCCCTCGGCTAGACTGTTAGGAATATACGGCAATTAATCCCCACTGCATTTTCATTTGTCCAAAATGCAATCACAAAAGAAAATCAGCATGTTCTGTGCATGGACCCAGAGGGGAAGACAGCTATAAATTTGATGTTCAAAAAATACAGTGCTGAAAACAATATTTCAGCTAACAGGCTAAATTCTGGAAACAGCTACAGGAAACTTGGTAAGTAGAAATCCTGGCCTAACCTGGTAATTACGCTAAACTTACGTAAGCACTCTGTTCACTGCAGAGTTTAGGATGTTTTTCAAAGACACGACTCACTTTTCCTACTTGTCTCTGAGCATCATTTATTTCCATAATTAATTTTACTACAGGAAGATAGAAAAAGGGTGCAAAAAAACGGACTTTGCCCTGCTTTGCTCAGGCTAATGCAGAAGTCGCTTTTGTATCTTTGGGCACCTGCAAGCCCCCTGGGAAAGCTGTCCAGAAAGGCTGAAGTCAGTCTGGGTTATGATGTTTTGACTTTGATATCTAGAGTAGATAGTCCAATGATAAATACTGGGGGGAGCGGGAGACGGCATACAAATCTGTTCAAAATCTTTCCTGTTAGCCGAAAGCAAAGAAATAAAACATGGTCTGATCCTTCAAGAAGGAGGAAGAGGAGAAAAGGGGGAAAGATGTGGAAGGGGAAGGAGGAAGAGGAAGAAGAGAAGGAGCAGCAACAGAAGAATGAAATCTGGGACTTAGCTGTAATTAAATCTGTAAGAGGGCAGTCAGTTCGCAGCATGCACACAGATGTGAGTGTCGCTAACTTGGCCTTGGAAAGGGCAGAGCTATGTCAGAAGACAGCAGGGTCCAAGCAGGAGCCCGGCCGTCCAACTGACTATTATAGACAGACCGAGGTGGGAGCGATGAAGGTTCTCCAACCCAGGAAAGACAAAACAAGTGCTCATAGATACTAGGCCAGTGTTAAGAAGATAGTTAGAATCTTTCTCTTGCAATACAACCAAATCCAGAGGAGCAAATGGGTCTGGAGCTACGAAAAGACCAAGTAAGGTCTGAGTGACTGGTAAGTAAGCTTTTAAAGATAGAAATAAATACCGACGAGAATGTGCATTAATTGTTATTGTTTATTTTTCTAATTCTGTTATAAATACATAGAGGTACTGTTATAAATATATAGAGCTTATGGGCTACTTTCCTAAATAAAACATTTGCCTAGTTATTTCTCAGCCTTGTTGGTACACTGTAATCACTTGGAAAGTTTTTTGAAATCTTAAAGCCTGGGACCCATGGCCATAAATTTTAGGATGTGGCTCTGACATCAGGATACCTTGGATGTCCAACTGATCCCCTGTCCTCCAGGGGAAATGCAGTTGAGTAGGTGATTCAGCCTCAGTTTCCCACCCTAAACCATGCCTCTCCAATAGGTGGCGCTAAGCTAGGGGCAGACAAGGGGGCCCACGAGGGGTTTAGTTTGGAGTGCCCACTGGTACCTCACCAGGAATCCTAATTTGGAAAAGGAAACCCAAGTTGATCCAGAGCTAACTATTGGTCAATTAGATTTTTATTCCTCAAAATTATTCTCCACTAGTATATCAAAAGCTAGTTGAGTTTTTGATTAGAGAAGCAAAAATCTGACCTGGGAGTTTTATGTATTATGAACTAACTGTCATTACAGAAATTTAAGTTTTTCCTCATTGGTTTCTCACTACAGCCAAGTGAGGCAGGTGCTGTTACAACTCTCAGTTATGTGTGGACCCGAAGGCCCAGAGAGGTTAGGTTGTCTGAGGATACACAGCTAGTAAGTAATGAAGTAAGAAGTAAACCTGTAGGTATGACCCGAAAGCCTTGCTCTGAAATATTACGGATTCTGCCTCACAGGACAACAATAAAGGGAAAGCTGGCTGTTCATATGAGAATCTCTTGTTCTTTTTTTAAATTAAGAGACCCATTTCATATGCCCAATCAGGAGACATTAAAGGACCCCACAACACTGTACTAAAAGTAAGGGACCTTTGACCAGATGCTAAAAATTTTCTGCAGAAAGAGCATGTGCATCAGTGCCCTGTTTCCCACCCCGAGGGGAACACGGTCGTCCTTTGCTGCAAATGCACCCTGGGGTCTAGCCCTGCCTGGCAGAGTGGGGGAGCCCCACGGCTCTGCACTAACACTCCTGGGCAGCAAACCGGAAGCCCAGAACCACGACCTCCCCACATCCGATTCTTCACTGAAGCCCTGGCACGAGAGCTGTGCAGCCAGAAATAAAACAATAAGTTTCACCGCGGCCAACACAAGCTTTGCAGATCCCTAAAATAAAGTGGCCAAATGAATAAAAATAAGCAGGGGAGGGTAGAAAAACAGTCGATGGAATCTGGTGTGCAGTCAGCACCATCAGAAGCACGATGTTGTTTTTGTATAAAAAAGGAAAGTGGTGCCTCAGGAGGCGCGGGATGAGGCCAACCTCCAGCAACAACATCCTGACTTACAGCCACAACAGCCATGTGCCAGGGCCGCGACGGACCAGTACAGCCGCGAGCCTCATTTGCAACGTCTTACATTCCGGTTGGAAGAAAAGGCCTAAGCTTGGATGTTAAAATCGTGTCTAGTTCCAGCCAAGACCATACGAGATATATTTTTCAAGCTGAACAATAAACATGTCATCATGAGAGTTCAATCTTGGAATGTTAGCACGAATTATGATATTTCAATAACTGGGTGAAACGGGTCCTTCATATATAAATCTAATCTCCGGACCTGCCAGCTAAAGCATGGGACCTATTATTTTCTTAACACTGAGAAGGGATGCTCTGTGCCTGGTCGTCTCCACCCGCCTGCTTGGTTGCTCCTGGGACCGCAGTGTAAACACAGTCCTTAGGTGGAAACTTGGTCTGGGACCACCTGCCCTCAGTGGACAATCCAGAGCCCCTTGCACCTAGGCAGGCAGGGGTCTCTTCAGAAGAATCTCAGCTAGGGGCGCCTGCGTGGCTCACTTGGCTAAGTGTCTGACTCTTGGTTTCAGCTCAGGTCATGATATCTAGGTTTCTGAGATCGAGACCCGCATCAGGCTCTGTGCTGATGGTACAGAGCCTGCTCAAGATTCTCTCTTCTCCGTTCTCTGCCCCTCCCGATTGCCCCCACCTCAAAATAAATAAATAAACATTAAAAAAAAAAATCTCAGTTACATCTTTCTGTCCTCCTGAACTTCCTCCCTCTGCCCCACAATGTGGCATCTGACTGCCCCTCACTTCAGCCTTTCCCTCAGCACTGACACCCCACCCTGCCTCATGACTCGGCACCTCATGGGGGTCCTCCCAGGGCACCTGCACAGGTGGAAATCCCGGCAGTGAAGCGGAGCCTCTGGGCTGACTCATCCTTGACTCTGGAGATGAAATCACCTAGCACTTCCAGCGCTAAACGGACAGACATAATAAGCGAGTACATAAATGTTTAGAGGGAGTCTGTCAAAATCTCAGGCTACATCTCCAAGAGACCAACAACAAAAAAATCTTATCAAACAGTCGAGAGGAGGTAAATAATTCCTCAGTATGAGCCATGAGTCTTCCCTGACCACCTATTTACAGTTTCAACAGCTCTGCCTTAAGCTCCTTGCTCTGATCTACATTTTCCTCTTTCCTTAGTACTCAGATAACCTTTAACACAACAGACCATTTATTCTTGTATTTGGGTTACTAAGGTTTGCTCTCCCCTACTAGAATGGGAAGTCCTGCGAAGGCTGGGATTTTGCATTGTTCACTGGTATACAGTAAGGGCTTAATAAACATCCATTGAATGAATGGAGGTCAGACAGCTTGAGTTCAAATCCTGGTCACAGCACTCAGCTGCGTAGACTTGGAAATAATCATGTAATTTCTCTATGCCTCAATTTCTCCCCCTGTAACACTGGGGTAATAACAGCACCAGCCACACTGAATCACTGGACGGATTAAATGAGATGGTTGATACCTTTAAAGTCCTTCGAGCAGCATCTGGCACAGAGTGAAACACTCTAAGAATAGTCTAATGCTGGCTTCTGAGTATTTATAGCAAGAAAAATACTGCTTGGGCTGGGAAGGGGCTTAAAAATCTTAACTGACAGGCACGTGACCTACGCATTGTGATAACAATCTTTGATAAAAGAATTTTTTAAAACAATAATGTGCTTTGAGTGAAAAATTTGTAAGTTGGCTGGAAGATTTCCCTTTCGAAGGCTGCAGGAGAAATAAGATATACAAATTAGTTTTGGTAAATGCCACACAGCATACGGTGACAGTTTAGACTCTTGGCATGGTGACTTTATTAGCAAGTGATACCTATTACACCCACCAAAGTACCAAAGCGGTAATTACATGTAGGTGGCCTTTGACTAACAAATGAATTACTGAAATGCTGATAGCAAAAATTGATTTCTTTATTGTACCTCTCCTATCCAAAGTGTTGCCAAAAAAAAAAAAATTACAGGTTATAGATATTTAAAAGACCAGCACACATATGGGCCTGAGGCAGGGAGGGAAGGGGGGTAGTTCCTGCCTCAAAGTATAATCATTGTACTTAAAGTACCTCGAAAAGAAGCTTTCTACTCTTAAACACAATTCTAACAAATGCTATTATTAACTGTTCCAGGCCCACAGAATTTTAGAAGCAACAAATGAAGAAAAGAGAGGCAGCGTAAGAAAATACACCTTTAACAAAGAACGGTCACAAACATGGCATTGACCTATATTTCAAATTTTAAGTATGTTAGGGGCACCCGGGTGGCTCAGTCAGTTAGGTATCTGACTTCAGCTCAGGTCATAATCTCGCAGTTTATGGGTTCAAGTCCCATGTTGGGCTCTGTGCTGACAGCTCAGAACCTGGAGCCTACTTCTGATTCTGTGTCTCCCTCTCTCTCTGACCCTCCCCTACTTACACTCTGTCTGTCTGTCTCTCTCTCTCTCTCTCAAAAATAGATATTAAAAAAATTTAAATTTTAAGTACCTTAAATTTAGAAATTAAAAATCAATGTCAGGGCCCACCTAAATACTACAGTACAATGTAGCTGTAACACAAGAGCAAGAGAAACAACTTTGAATGATCCAGCAACAGTTCAACTATTTAAGGATTGTGTTTAAAATGCTCTGTTGAAACAGGAGAGAAGTACGTAAGTAATTATTTTGATGTTTTCATGTAAAATTACTGAAAACAAAACCATTTTGGGCGTTACAGCCCCTCTGTTATGACACATCTCCTGGGGATTCTGTTTAGCTAAGACTTCACTGCACAAGGAATCATTTCCCATTTGCTTGAAGCCAATTTTGGCTTGGACACATAATAAAAGCAGCCCATCATTAAAATGGGACATGCTAATTTGGAGCAGAAATACTAACTTTCTTGTAAAACATGAATGCTTTAAGTAGCATTATTTTCAATATGCAAAAGGTAGAAACAATCCAAATGTCCAGCAAAGGACGAACAGATAAGCAAAATAAGGTCCATGCACACAATGCTATGTTATTCGGCCTTAAAAAGGAAGGAAGTCCTCACACGTGCTCCAAGTTGGATAAAACTTGAGGGCATTTTGCTAATAAGCCAGTCACCAAACAGACAAATACTGTATGATTCCACTTGTCTGAGGTTCTTGGAGCTGTGAATGAAGCTCAGCGGAGAGCCAGAAAGGAGGAGGGCCGTTGCCAGGGGAGAGAGGCAGGATGGGGGGCTGCTGCGCAGGTCCAGAGATGAAGAGAGTTCCGTGGCTGGACGGTGGTTACGGCTGCCACACCCACATGAGGGTACCGAACTCCACACTTACACAGGGTTAACCTGGTAAATTTTATGCTCTATGTTGTTTTTATCACAACTGGAAAAAGTGTGAATGTTTCCTAAAACGATCACAAAATACAAACATTATCCTGGAATATAAAATTCCCCCAGAATACCAGAAACTACTCACCCTACAGGGCTGGAAGCCCGAGAGAAAGGGACAGCTTTGAGGAATGACACAGGCACAGAGAGCATGTCTACTGCAAGAACACAAGAACGGTCTCAGGCAGCTGTGAGGCCTGGTGCCACTACGTTAGCGCTCAGCTGACCGTTTTCTCCAGCTCCGTCCCTTGATCTGTAAATATGTACCCCCATTCATCACACAGCCAACCTTATGTGCCTGGCACATCTGTCCCTCAGAAATGTTGGGAAGAAACACTGGGGGCTGCCTGGGTGGCTCAGGTCATGATCCGATGTGGGATAGAGCCATAAGCTGGGCTCCACACTGCTTAGGATTCTCTCTCCCTCTGCCCCTCTCCCCACTTGCTTGCGCTCTCACTCACGCGCGCTCTCTCTCTCTCTCTCTCTCTCTCTCTCTCTCTCTCTCTCTGTCAAAAGGGACAGGGGCACCTGGGTGGCTCAGGCCGTTGAACATCTGACTTCAGCTCAGGTCATGATCTCACAGTTCATGAGTTTGAGCCCCGCTTCAGGCTCTGTGCTGACAGCTCAGAGACTGGAGCCTGCCTCAGATTCTGTGTCTCCCTCTCTCTCTGCCCTCCCCCATTCCTGCTCGCTCTCTCTCAAAAATAAATAAACATTAAAAAATTTTTAAAAGTGAAATGATGCATATAAGGCAGCTGTGCTTGGAGCTCAATGTGCGACCTTTAAGAAAGGAAATCTAAGCAGAACTCAGCATCTGCTCTAAAAACCTCACCGAACAGAAAGGAAGAGAGGGGCGGAGTGTCTGTAAATTGCAGAGAGATGTAAAAACAGGCACAGCCTGTCAGCACAGGCCCTGCATTAACACCCCAGGCTGCAGGGGAGCCCAGAGGAGACGCTGCAGCAGCATGGGGCTCTGCTGGGACACCTGGGCAGGGAGCAGGGAGGGTGCGGGGCCAGCCCTGTGGCAGGGCAGACAGGCCGCTGCTCTGGGGCTGTGAGGGGAGGGCAAGGATTGGGGTGTCTGGGCTGTCAGAGGTGGGACAGAGTCTCCCAGGCTCTTCTCTGAGACTAGAGAGCTCAAAGGCCCCTTTGCTAAAGCAGGGGGGACAGTATCTGAAATGTAACAGAACACCTCGTGGCCTAACTAATGTTGAGCCGCTGAGCACAGTGGCTCTAACTGGAGGAGGAGGAGCTGCAAGTCAGTAAGGGTGCTGCGCGCTCTGGAAGAATAATCCGGGAACGCAAAGAAAGGGAGTCAGTCCCAAGGGCTCTAAGGAACACTGACTTCACGCATGCCCAACTTACACTGGAGTTGTATTACGTTATGTTGGAGTCTAGGGCAGGGAGCGGACTTTCTGTACAGAGTGGGGGAGGGGACAGGAGCGGACTACGGACGCTGTGGTCTCAGGCTTGCCCGAGTTTTATTATCATTCCAGGCGCACTCTCAAGCATGAAACAGTGCACTGTTGTGAGCTGAGGATTACATAAATGCTGAAACTCTCAACCATAAAAGAAATGTTATTTGCCAGAAAGAAAGCCCTTTCTAATGAAAGTGACCAAGCCACAAAGTTTTTCCAGGATTTTTACCTTTGTTGGAAGCTTTTGAAATCAAATATATTGTGAAATAGTCTATTTAACTTCAGTGAACCATAACCATCAGTTAATTAGATTTTTTTATTATATACTTTAAAAATAGAAAATAGGGGCGCCTGGGTGGCTCAGTCGGTTAAGCGTCTGACTTCAGCTCAGGTCATGATCTCATGGTTCGTGGGCTCGAACCCTGCATCAGGCTCTGTGCTGACAACTAGCTCAGAGCCTGGAGCCTGCTTTGGATTCTGTGTCTCCCTCTCTCTCTGACCCTCCCCTGTTCATGCTGTCTCTCTCTCTCTCTCTCTCTCTCTCTCTCTCTCAAATAAAAAAAAAGTAAAAAAAAAAAATAGCAAATAAAACCATTAAGAAAGTTAATACTACCGCCCCCCCCACCCCAAAGGTAGAGAGGATGGAGTGCTTTTATAGTTTACATAGCACTTCACATATATTACTGACTTGTTCCCGCCTATTAAAAAGAGCCTTATAGAGGCAAATCAAATAGTATCATTTTTTTAGGGGCGCCTGAGTGACTCAGTTGGTTACACATCTGACTTCAACTCAGGTCGTGATCTCATGGTTTGTGAGTTCGAGCCCTGCATCAGCTTAAACTAGCAGTGCAGAGTCTGCCTGGGATTCTCTCCTCCTCTTTCTCTCTCTCTCTCTCTCTCTCTGCCTCTCCCCCACTTGCACTGTCTCAAAATAAATTAATAAACTTAAAAAATCTTTATCATTTTTTATACAATGTGGTAAATAACCTCAGGCATAAGACCATGTAAGATCTTTAATTACTTTAATTAGAATGAAATTACTGGCCCTCCAGGAGATTTTCTAAATGGCATGGGAATGTATTGGTACATTTTTAAAGAGTTCTAAGATAAAGAAATGAATCTTTCCTTTTATTAACTGTGAAGTAAATCACAGCCCCAGCAGCCAGACAACCCATTATTCAAATTTTCCAAGTACTATACTTGTGTTAAGTACTTGGTAAGAGCCATCGTTTTGAATAAGAAATCAAACAGAATTCAAAATTTATACTATATGGTGTTAATTAACTATCAGCAGTTGATTGATCATAAATGAGGCAAAATTTCAAAAGCTATCCACAAGTTTAAACATGGCCTAATGAAGTCAAAGGAAGACCACAAACTTTACCACAAACTCCATCAAAAAACCCTCGGGTCACCTGGGCGCCTCAGTCGGTTAAGAGTCCAACTTTGACTCAGGTCACGATCTCACAGTTCACGGGTTCAAGTCCCGTGTCAGGCTCTGTGCCAATAGCTCAGAGCCTGGACCCTGCTCCATTTTCTGTGTCTCCCTCTCTCTGCTCCTCCTCCACTCACAGTCTATCTCTCTCTCTCTCCCTCTCAAAAATTAATAGATATTAAAAAATATTTTTAAAAACCCTTAAAGTTATAACCAGCGATATGTTTAAGATACAATTCAGGAAATCTAAAGCTACTATAACATTAAATATAATAGTTGATATGAAAACGAATTTTATATTTGAGTATATCTGAAAATCCATAGGAATTTTCTTATACATAACAGATATAGTGTTTCTACTACTAATGATATTCTACATGTATAAAAAATATTCAGAGGAACATAAATTACAATTCGTTTGTAAGTGCTTTTTCGAAAGCACGTACATCGTGTTGGGGAATTTTAAATTCAGCGTTGTTATTTTTTAGATAAAACAAGAACGTGAAATTTCAAATGAAACTTCTACTGTTTGGAGAGGGAAATTGAATATGAATTATAATTTTCTTCGGGGGGAAGCTTCTCTATAGAGGCGTTCAACAAATACCTGGGCACCAGCCACATGAACACTAAAACAATGCCTGCCCTCTGGAATGTACGTTCGGTGAGGTGACCTAAACAAAACTAGCAGGTAGGAAATATAGCATGTAGTTGGTGGCACACACTAGAGAGAAAAAGGAAATAAAAGTACAGAGAAAGGGCCTGCAGTTTTAAGCAGGGTGACCAGGGAGAATTCACACATCAGGTGGCATTGGGTGGAGGTAAGAGAGGAAGTCATGGGAACACAGAGGAGGATGAGCCTTCACCACAGGGGAAACAAGAGCGAGGAAATAAGAAACTAAGACCAGGGAGGTCACGGGCGTGTAGATCATGTCAGGCTCTCTGGTCAAGCATTTACTGGCCACGGGGGTGGGTTTTGAGTAGGATCTCCTCATCACTTAAAAGGATCTTACTAGATGTTGCATTGACAACAGTTGTGAGGAAGCAAGGACGGTGACCAAAAGACCCATTAAGAAGTTACTGCAATAATCCAGAGAAGATAAGATGGCGGCTAGACCTGAGTGGTGGAGTGGAAATGACAAGTGGTCAGATTCAGGTTGTATCTTTTGAAAGGAGAGGTGGTTGAATTTGATGATTGTACGTGATTCTGAGAGAGAAAGGAATAGTTAAATATGTCTCCAAATGTTGGCTTCAGGAAGTGAAAAAGTGGAGCTGTCATCCTGAAACGCGGAAGCCTGCGGGCAGACATTGTGGGGAACCCTGAGAGTTCACTTTGGAGACACCAGTGTCGAGATGCCCATGCGGGGCACACGTGAAGACAGCGGGTAGGGAAGTGCACCAGCCAGGAGCCCAGGAGGCACATCCCGGCTGGGAGCTGTCAGAGTATAAATAACACTTAAAGACATAACCAAGGTCACCAAGGGATTCAGTGAAGGTGGAGCCCCGGGCATCCCAATGTGCAGAGGTGGGAAATGAAGAGAAGACTAAGGAGGTCTGTGAGGAAGGAGGAAAACCCAGGCAAGTATGGGTTCCTGCAAACCAACTTAAGAAAATGTCTCAAGGAGGAGGGAGTGGACCCACTGTGCCCAGTTTGGCTGCTGGGACAAATCAGCCCACAGCTGAGCAATGACTACTGCCAGGAGGAGGTCACAGGTGACCTTGAGAAGTGCAGGGGGAATGTAGGAGCAAAAGCCTTTCAGAAGTGGGCCCAAGAGAGAATGGAAATTCAGAGAGAAAGTAGGAAGGTGGTTGCCAAGGGCTGGGGGGAAGGGGAATAGGGAGTTACTGCTGAGCAGGTCAGGGGTTTCAGTTTGTGAGATGAAAAGGTTCTGGAGAGCAGCTTCACAGCAATGTGTGCATTTATTGCTGACTTTTACACTTAAAAATAGTTAAGATGGTAAATTTTATATTATTTTTTACCAAAATTAATTTTTTATAATTTTTAATTTTTTTAAGTTTACTGATTTTTGAGAGAGAGAGAGAAACAGAGTGAGTGGGGGAGGAGCAGAGAGAGAAGGAAACACAGAATCCGAAGCAGGCTCCAGACTCTGAGCTGTCAGCACAGAGCCCGATGCAGGGCTGGAACCCACGAACCATGAGATCATGACCAGAGCTAAGGTAGGACCCTTAACCAACTGAGCCACCCACGCACCCCACACCATTAATGTTTTTTTAACTTAAAGAGCAGGAAAGAGTATGGAAGGAGCAAAATGGGTTACAATGAGTTTAAGCAAATCACAGCACCTTATGGTAAAGGAGAGCAGAGAAATGGAACAGAAGCTGGAGGGGACATGGTATCACGGGAAGAAATACCAGCGTGTTTATATGCTGATGAGAATTACTAAGTGAAAAAGGGGAAACATGAATCAGAAGAGAAAGGAGACAATGAAAGGAGTGATGTTTTTAAGAAGGGGAGAAGGAGCTCCAGCAGAGATCATGGCCTTCCATGGGAAGTGGACAATTCCTCTCGAGCAAAGGAGATAAGGCAACAGGTAGGGGCAGACATGCAGTTAACCGAGTAGAGGGGACAGAGAGTACACAAGGAAGTTTCCTGATTGCCTGCAAGACCAAAGAGCAGACAGGGAGGGAGGAGATGTTAAAGATTTAAGGAGGGGCAAAGTATGAAGTAGGTAATAAGAAAGGGAGGGAGGCCTGCGTGGCTCAGTTGGTGAGCATCTGACTCTTGATTTCAGCCCAGGTCATGATCTTATCATTCATGAGATCGAGCCCCATGTTGGGCTCTGTGCTGTCAGCACAGAGCCTGCTTGGGATTCTCTCTGTCTCCCTCTCTTTCTCTGCCCCTTCCCCACTAGAACTCTCTCTCAAAATAAATAAATAAACTCAATCTGGACAATTAAAAAAACTATCATCTTATATGTTGCAGCTCTGGCCCCAAAGCACATATGTAACTAGAGAGAGCCAAGCAATGTCACCCATATAAGCTTGCTCAGCAGGAAGTCATAGATGCTGGAGGCAGACTCCCAAGGGCCATGTGGCCCTTCCCAAGCCCGTCCCACCCCAGGGAACACCGTCCACATGCTCACTCACTCATTTATTGGACGTCCTCAATAACTCAGACACACATGCTGGATATTGTAGATAGTGATATGAATTTAAGACTCAATTCATAACATCAAGTAATGATCCAAATAATCCAACAGGGGAGGCAGAGAAATAAAAGAAAACATACAACAAATCAGATCTACATTTACCAGCATGGTTAACTATATTCATTCAGTCTGAAAGGCTGAAAAGGGCTTCAAAGAAGCACGGACCTATATGCTGAGTCCCAGGCCAAGTATACGGTGACTGCCAGGGCAAGTGGATCATTTGCTCCACACCAGCACGCACAGCCTAGAAGAAGAATGGAGGGATGGCGTCCTGTGGTGAGGAACCATTACTGGCATTATGGCGGAGGCACGTGGGACTGATGCTGTGCAGGGATCTGTGGAACCAGGTGTAAAAGACAGCAGCCACAAAATTCCAGGTGAGAAATGAGGAGGGCCCGAACTAAGGTGAAGAAGTGGATATGGAGGAATGGACCCCATCATCACCCTCACCCCCACCACCACCACCATCATCATCAGGAGGGAATGGACAGGGGAGACATTTATGAAGTACACTTGGCAGAGCTTGGGGATCAGTTAAACACAGAAAGTGAGGAGAAATAAAGGCTGAAGGCATCTTGGGGTTTCTGGCTTGGGTAAATGCCTGGGAGCATGCTCCTTGCTCAAAAGGAACCAGGAAAAGAAACAGGGTGGTGGTGGGTTAGAAGTGTCAGATGAGTTTGGTTTTTGACATACTGATTTAAGATATCTATGTCACAACCAAGCAGAGTGATCTGGATTGTGGGTCTGGAGGCCATGAAGAGAGGATATAAATAAGGAATCACCATACGTGATGTCATCCTGGAAAAATGTGAGAAATGAGGAAAGAAAATGAACTAGGAAACAACCTTCTAGAAGCTGCTACTATTAAGCAATGCCTTTTTCTTTCCCATCACAACTTTTTCAAACCTAAGGGCTTGGCTTCATGGCAAGCCCTGGAATTCAGACTTCCTGAACCAAAATCCAGCATTATGTCCACTACGGCACTCTGCCCCACATGTTTATAACACAATTCAACGATAATGAAGGTCTTACACTGACCCCCTGACCAACTGTGCGTAATATGATGACAGCAGAATTGGCTACATTATCACTCACTTGTTAGGAACCAATCACGATCCATGCTTTACAAATGTGTATTCTTTCGGCTACACTTAGGGTCACTATCAATTCCTAAAACAACAAAAATATTGTAGGCTAAACTACCAAGGCAATTGAAAAGTTTGGTTGCTTCCAGAAATACTTCCTTGGGCAATTTTTTTTCTTAGCCCCAAAAATGTGAAACAAAGAGTGAACTGTCTACAAAGTGCCTGGTTTTCCCATTTTTGAAGTTCACATTTAGCTAGGGCAGCACCAATAAGAAAGACATTTTTGTGATGGCGACTGAATATAGTATATTCTCCTGTAGGGACGTGAATTTTAAGGCTAGAAATTGTTTCTTTCAGATGACTTCCGCATCCTTTTTTTACAGATTTACTTAGAAACTCCTTGCTGAACTAAATAGTAAAAGGTTGGTGGTAATAAAACAGTAACCGTTTCACGTTATCACTTACCAGAAACTATAGCAGAAGTGTGTTTTACCCAAGTTATTTAAGAAAATTGATCAAACTGGTATATTATTTCCAAACGTATCTGGAAGACTTAAATGTAAACAAAATGCTTCTTCTCTTGAGACTTCTCCTTTTCCTCTCATTATGACCACACCATTTACTCGTCTAGACTTCAGGAAAAAATAATCATTGCTATCATTCTTTTAAAGCGAGACCTTTTTATCAAAGTCTCTGAAAAGAGTCAGTGTTTGTGAATACATTCCGAAGTCCACCCTCTTTAAGCCCCTTGCACTATGCTTTAAACATGAAGACTAAATGGGTTTTCTCTCTTCGTTATTAATTCTTTGCAAACAATTTAAAATCTAAATCTTCGAAAATCTTTTTCTTCCACCGAAGCCCAAAGTGCATGTTAGTCCCATGCTAACACGAACACAGAATTGACGCAAACTAGCCAGTGTCTGCACTGAGAAGTCTCTAGGTCTACACACTGACTCGGTGACAATGGTTGCCACTACCTACGCTTTCACATAATGTATGCACCACACATATGGGCACCAGCTCCTCAATGGGCGCTACTAGCAAATGCAAGTCTTCCAGTACTACATGTTGCCACGGCCACTAATCACTGCTGAACGCTTACTGTGGCCTGTGCCCACTAAGTGTTTTCTATGAACTAACTCAGAGTCTCCATAAAAACTTCACGGGGGTGCTATCCCCACTATCAGACGAAGAAACTAAGACAGAGAGAGCAAAACGTTTTGACCCGTAACACGCAGCCAACTGGTGGGAAAGTTGTGAATGTACTTACTGCCACTGAACTGTACACCTAAAAGTGGTTAAAACTATAAATTCTACGTTATGTGTTTACCACAAGAAAAAAATTCATTTAAAAAAAAGAAGAAATCGCCAGATCCAAACTTGACTCCTTATAACAAAATGAATTCCAGCTACATTAAAAATTTGACAGTATAAAGAAACAAAACACAAGGGGAAAAAAGGTTGAAAAGCTAGGATTGAAACCAAATTAATCTGGCTTCAGTGTCCATTCTACATGCTAACGGTCTTCCACAAATTACTATCTTATGGAGAGAACTACGCAAGGTGCTATTTTATAGAATCCCCTCACCATCATCAAATTAAATTTCATAGCGCCTCGTGGCTGGAAAATACACAACCCACCAGGCACATCTGGCTTCAGAACATAAGAGAGGCAAAGACCAATACGGGGCTGGAAGCCAGCGAGCAGGACTCAGAACTGTGACAAGTTGTCCGCTGTAGAAACAGTCCCTCTCCGTAAGCATTCCAAAGGAGACTGTGTGTCAAGTGCACTCGAGAACCCACTTTTGGGGACTGTAGTTTAGGGGGAGATGTTTGCTATGGAAGGGATGCCGAAAATAATCACACTTGTGTTTTAAGAAACCACATGCATACAGCAGAGAACAAACAAAATTATAGTTTTCCAAAATACCCCAGAGTTGAAAGCTTGCAGAAAGCCTCAAATCTTTACTGCAGCTCTAAAATAGAGCCCAGAGAGAGGAAGGAGGGGGCAGATCCCACTTTTGAGGTCTCCCAGCAGTCTTCCAACAGAAAGATTCCCAGCTGTAGAGAGCACCTCTCTCCTTGGGGGCAGACCTAGAAGGGAGCCGGGCGGAACTGCAGAAAAACAGAGAAAACCCAACCTCCCCCAAGCCTGCAGTTGTGGAGTGAGGAGTTTATAAATGCCTTATGTAAGTCACTGCCCACCTCATTTATTTTACCATCCTTCATGCACTAATTAGGACTTTCCCATCATTATTCTGAATATCAGTTTAACTGCATTTTAAAAAGGAAGTAAAGGGGCACCTGGGTGGCTCAGTGGGTTAAGCCTCCGACTTCGGCTCAGGTCAGATCTCACGTTCGTGGGTTCGAGCCCCACGTCGGGCTCTGTGCTGACAGCTAGCTCAGAGCCTGGAGCCTGCTTCGGATTCTGTGTCTCCCTCTCTCTCTGACCCTCCCCCTCTCATGCTCTGTCTCTCTCTGTATCAAAAGTAAATAAAAACATTTTAAAAAATTTTTTTAAAAAGGGGGAAGTAAAATGGGGCACCTGGCGGCTCAGTTGGTTAAGCATCGGCTCTGGCTCAGGTCATTATCCCACAGTTTGTGGGTTCGAGCCCCACGTCAGGCTCTGTGCTGACCTCTAGCTCAGAGCCTGGAGCCTGCTTCAGATTCTGTATCTCTCTCTCTCTCTCTCTCTCTCTCTCTCTCTCTCTCTCTCTGACTCTCCCCTGTTCACGCTGTCTCTCTCTGTCTCTCAAAAATAAATAAAAAACATTTTAAAAAAATTTAGAATGTTTAAAAAAGGAAGTAAAGTCAAAATGCCCCTCTCCTTGCATATTCAAAGCCTCAATGCTGAGTATAATTTCCATTTAACAAACAATGCAATCCTTTCCCAGGCCCAGTATCTTAATGCACACACATTGGCAGAGAGCAAGTGAAAGAGAAACAGAACTGACTGTGAGACTTCGAGACATAGTAAACATACTCCAGATTCTTACACAATGGGCCACGGTAAAATAAGACACATACTTAGGTTCAGATGACCCCAGTTCATAAAAGTCATAAGTCCTACCTTGTTAAATCTAAATAATGTCATTCTTTGATCCATTTGCCGAAGAAGTAGTCATAGTAAGTACTAATAGCCTTCAATAATCTTAGAAGCTAGGGCCACAAGGGAAATGCCCATTTTTATAACTTATAATCAACTGTCGTTGGTAGGAAGAGAACAATGTTCTTGTCCCATCCATCTGCTCTCTACCCACCAATTATACTCCAGGGAGCCAAATCCTAGATGAGCTCTGAGACTTCCCATATGGCCATTACCATCAATTTTCAATAACCATTCTCCGAGGGAGTGGCATGAATATTGTAGGAAAGGAAAGGAGAGAGAGGGGAAGGGGGCAGGGGAGAATAGAAAAGAAAGAAAAAGGACAGGAGGGGAGGGAAGGGGAGTAAAAAGAAAAAAGAAAAGAAAGAAAAGAGGAAAGAGATCAGTTGCCCGAGAGTTCCAGGCAGGAGGCCTGTGGCCAACACAACAATCATCCTCACATGCCCCAAGGAACCGTTCTGTATCTTTCCCTTCTCCTAAACTCTTCTCAGCCCCACTTTCCTTCCTTATAGTCACAGCATCTCCACTTAACCCAATCCTGTCCATTCTTTAAAGACCTGCTCAATTACCACCCACTAGAGGACACCTCTGCTCCACCCAGCTTTAAGGGATGACTGACTGTCTGCCTTTCCTAATCTGGGTGGCCCAGACATGTGACTCTTAGCAAACAGTCCTTATATTGTGGTTAGTATCCGAGAGCTACTCTAGCAAGTTACTCCTAGGAAGAGATGTAGGACACATATTCCAACCTGCATTGCTGGCTCTTAGGTCATATTCCTGCTCCTATTTAGCCCCATTTTCTAGTCTCTCCTGTCACACCTTATTCTACAAAGCCCCCTCACCTCCCCAATCCCAGAGACTCAGAAGGGTATAAACCATCCCCCAGCTCACTGGCAGAGACCTCTGTGAGTTATAGGGATACACTGGGCTCCCACATCCTGGACCCTGAGGACGGTGGGAGGTTTGGGGAAGACAGAATCGAAGGTCAAGTTACCCAGGGGCCCCAGTCAACTGCCCAGGACAGTTTCAGCCAGCTACTTCCTATCCTCTTCAAACCTTTCAAGAACCATGCAGTTAGAGGCACTAATGGTGTTCATACCTATTCTTGATTGGTGTACAGGTGACACAAAATGCATTTCCACAGTATTAGTATTTTTTTAAAAAGTTAAACATAACAAATGAGATGTGAAATATAAAAGACAGAAACGGGCTACAGACCCTGAGAAAGAAGACCATGTTCATTGATACTGTTCTTTTAATTGGGGAAAGGTGTCTTTTGTGCCCACAAAGGATTTTACCCCATCTCATTAGTTTGCACTTTTGCTCACTGAGTTTGCCCCAGACTCTTCACCCTTGAGTAGACTCTGTCTTTGGCCTTTTGTCATACAGTTCCCATAGTCTACCAACAACAAGGTATTAAATAAAGTTCTCTGGAAAAGTCCTCTGAGATACCTCCATGTACTGTCCAGGGGTCAGGGACATTTAACGGCCACTCGCATATCTGAAGTCTGTCAAATTGTGAATGAATAATACGTACCACAGACCACACAGTGAAGCTGAGACATAGAGCACCAGAACCCACGTGTCCGCTCCCCTCACGGCCTGAGGTTCCTGGGCCCCAGGTCCACTAAGAACCCCACTGCACAAAGGTCCCAGAGACCTCTGTTCACTTCCATCTCTTCTCTCAATCCTCACCAGCCCCATCTCCTCCCTTCCATCCCCTTCCATCAAGCAGCCCACATTTCTTCATAATTTAAAGTCAAATTTATCCAAATATGTCTCTATGTGGTAAGAATTTAATACACCCTCTGAACTGTGCTGCTGTTTTTACTCTGCTTTTTATTGTTTTTTTAGTGCCCTGCTTGCAAAGTGGCATAGGTTTAGAGTGGTTGGCCCCAACCTTATCTATATTGCCCATAAGCCACATTCATTGGACAGCACGATGTTGCAGAAGGTGAGGTTTTCAGAAATGTATGTATTAAGTTATAGCAGAGATGCAGGCCACGGAAATTGAGAGAAAGAGAAGATCACGTGGGTGCCTCGAGCATGTCTGTCACATAGGTCCAAACACTACAAACGAAAAGGAAAACCTAGAAAGAAGGAATTATATTTAGCCCTTCAAATTACACTATTGTTGTAAGTGATCAACGAGCATCGGCCCTGTCTAGTGAGGAACAGTACTGGCAGACTCCCGTGGAAAACAAGCTGGACACCATGCTTCTTGTTGATCTCCGCCGTGTAGCGTGTGTGTGTGTGTCTGTGTGTCTGTGTGCATGTGCACAGTGCACTAAAGTACAGTGAATTGGGACTGCCAGGGAGGGGGGAGGAAGACTGGGAAAATGGCAGGGTTGGCAGGGATATAATACATGATACAGTAAAACAATGGACAAAGTCCCCGGCTCTGCCTCATGTGCTACAGGGCCTGGCATCGTCCACCTCACCTTCTGGGTCTCAGCTACCCCATCTGCCGAATAAAAACCCAGCCTTATCTAAAACGCCATGATACTAAGCAAAAAGAAAGGAATAAAGCAGAATCATCCTTCTTGGTACCTTAGTTCCCAGAAATATGGTGGGGTCAGCTTTCTTCATGTTCACATTTACAAATACAGAAGTGCAGAGATGCTGAAGATCAAATTGTTACTACCAAATTTCCTAGAAACACATAGACTTTCAGACACAGGTCAACTGGGTTGGACTGACTCTTTTCAACTGGCCAAGAATCACTATTATTAATTCCACCTTTTCCAAACAGAACATTTACAAGTAAATGACAGAACCAAAATCCAAATGTAAGCCTATCTGACTTCAAATCCAAAGCCTTTCCATTTTATCCTACTGTCTAAATAAAAGATATATGAGGCATATGAAAACTCCCAACCATTCTTGAAACATTAGTTTGAAGAATACACATGAAGAAACTAAAGGAGAACACTATCCAGTGTTTATCTCATTTATAATAAAACAGGAAGTCAGAATATTACAATCACTTTCATTTTCATTTTTGTTTTGTGGGGTTATTTTTGCATGACGTTCTCATGGGGGTAGATAATAAAAAGAAGGTAAAGAAAAGCAAAGATGGCTGTTTCTTTTTCACTGTTTATTTAGTGCGTGTGTGTGTGTGTAAGAGAGAGAGAGAGAGAACACATGCATGAGGAGGAGAGGGGCAGAGAGAAAGGGAATCCCAGGCAGGCTCCACACTCAGGATGAAGCTGAACACAGGGTTCAATGCAGGCCTCCATCCCTCAACCAAGAGATCATTACCTGAGTCAAAACCAAGAGTTGGACATTTAACCAAAAAAGCCACCCAGACACCCTGGCTACTTATTTGATATATTAAGATGTTAATCCTCTCTGGTCTTTAAATTTAACAAAGATAAAATGGCAACACAGACTCTGCACAAACTTTCTTATGAGCCAACAGGCCACCCACAGTCACTCCTAGCGTAAAGGGGCCAGTGCTTTAGAAAGAGCTTCTCCCACCCATGCCTGCCATGAAAAGGGCTAAAATGGAGGTGATGAAAATCTAGTCTAATATTACACAATTTGCATATAATATGTCATTATCAAGGTTGTAGCCTTCAAGTGTAATTAAGTAGAAACCAGTCAACACACCAAGGAAGCGGTCCAGCTTCACAACTCCTTGAATTACTCAGAAAATTACTCAATAAGGGATCACATGTTAAGCACAATGGAAGACAAAAGTGATGAAAGATTATTAAAACATCATCTTACAAGTTCCACTTCCCAATTGCAATTTAACTCAACTCGACCCATATTTATAAAATGCTCACCCTGTACCAGGTGCTGTCCAATAAAGATACTAAAATAATAGGGTACAACTCGGAAGTGACTACCTTAGGAAACATATCATAGGATGACCCCATCTTCAATATGACACAATATAGCATTGCCACACTTCAGAAAGGAAACCTTCTGTCTTCTATAGATAGTTGTCATACAACTATCCATCCATCCATCCAACCATTGATCCATTCATGATTCAACTAATAAGTATTTTTTGTGCCTGTGCTGGGCCGTAGGGATCTAAAGATGGAAAGTCACTGTTCCTGCTCTCAAGTATTTCCAGTGCAGTGAAGCAAAAGACACCAAAATACAGAATGAACCATAACAGCCAGCTGATTTTGAAACACGTCCTTCATTATACAGCCATATTCAAGGCAGCATTATTCACAATAGCCAAAAGGCAGATGCAACCCAAGGGTCCACTGACGCATGAATGGCTAAATAAAATCTATATACTATATACATACAATGGAATATTATTTAGCTTTAAAAATGAAGTAAATTCTAATACAAGCCATAACTTGGGTCAATCTTGAGGATGTTACACTAAGAGAAGTAAGCCTGACACAGAAAAATCAACTACCATATGACTCCACTTACAGGAAGTAGAATGCATAGAAACAGAAAGTGGAATGGTGGTTCCCAGGGACCGGGGAGGATGGGAAAATGGGGAGTTATTGCTTGATGCATACAAAGTTTCAGTTTTACAAGATGAAAATGGCTCTGTGGATAAACATGGTGATGGTTGCACAAGAATATGAATGTGCGTAATGTCGCTGAACTGAGTACTTAAAAATGACGAAGATGGTAAATTTTGTTATGTGTATTTTACCATAATTTGAAATCTAAAACAAAACAAAAACAAAACAAAAAAAAAAACACATGTCCCTTAATTCAAAGACACCTTTCTCATCAATAAGTGGGGTCCGTGTAACTCCCCCACACATGAGCAGGCCTTTGTGACCCTCTGTCTCCAAGAATACAGCGTTGCTAATGCAACTGTGCGTGACTTACAAGGCTGGGCAGGTTCTGCCAGTCTCTCTTGGGACACTCACTCCAGGAGCCTTCAGCCATCATGGAAGAAGTCCAGCTACCTGAGGCTCCCATGTGGAGAAATGAGAGAGATGCCCCAGGAGCCCCAGCAGGTCCGACAGCCAGCTGTGGGACTCTTCCAGGTCCCAGTACCAAACCATGAGCAAAGGAACCTCTGAGATGATGTGACGCCCCACTGTGTGTGTGATCACATGAGACTCCAGGCCAGAAATCCCGAGCTGTGCCCAGCCAACCCTCCAGATTCATAAGCAATGACTGCTACTGTTCCAAGGCACTGTTCTGGTGATTTATTCTACAGCAATGGAGAGCAGGAACACAGAGGTGCACAGAGGATGTTAGGGGAGTCTGGAAGAGGGTGAGACTGGGGGACCAAGGGAAGAGGAGATTCTTAGGCTTAAACCTCAACAGGCCAAGGGCATCACTGAGCATTTGGGCCAGAGAGAGGGTGGCATCCGGACAACAGATAAAACCCCAACCACCATGGTTGCTGGCAATCAGGTGGGTACGGTTAGAACCTGGTCAGAACAGGGACACTGCTGAAGATGAGGTGGAACAGACTCTCAAGGGTCTCTGTGTGCACGACCCAGAGGCTGTGTGAGGTCAAAGTGAAGGTTCGTTTTTTTTTGGTTTCTTGTTTTTGTTTTTTAAGTACACTCCACACCCAGCGTGGAGCCCAATGCGGGGCCAAACTCACAACCAAGAGATAACGACCTGAGCTAATATCAAGAGTCAGACGCCTAACCAACTAAGCCACCAGGTGCCCCGGTACTGAAGGTTTTTAAGTAAGAAAGGAACAGGGATGGGGCGCCTCGGTGGCTCGGTCAGTTCAGCATCTGACTTTGGCTTAGGTCATGACCTCACGGTTAGTGAGTTCCAGCCCCACATCAGGCCCTGTGCTCAGAGGACAGAGCCTGCTTCAGATTCTGAGTCTCCCTCACTCTCTGCCCTCCCCTGCTCATACTTTGTCTCTCTCTATCTCTCAAAAAATGAATAAATGTTAAAAGAAAAAAACAGAAAGTAACAGGGAGTTTCCGTGGTAAGAAGGTCACTGATCACAATCAGTGTGCTGGATAGAGCATTCCACTCCACAAGCAAACGCTACACACGCAATCAGGGTTAAAACAGATCTGGAAGAAGTAATTCACCTATTTGGAGTCACTGGATTAAACTCACTCTACTGAGATTCTTCCATTGTAACATCACTAGGTCATTCCAAAGGTGTTACTATTGGTTTTCTTCTTTCTTCACCTGACTAAAACGGACGGTGTCACGAGTACAAGAGGCTGAATTTCAGCTCTGCAAGGAGCTGCCCTGTGCCCTGGGGCACATTCTCAGAACAGAATCCCTCCCGGTGGCAGATTCCCTGCAAGGTTTTCCCAACTCCCAACAAATTCAAGCCACCATTTTAAGAGGCATTTATGTCTTCTCACCAAGGAAAAATGAAGGCATGCATTCCACTGAAAATGGAGATCTGTCAGCTGCGACAGCCCCGGTCCTAGTGAGCCGGGAAGGGTTGGGACTGGGAAGAGACTGTCATTCAGAGACTAAGTGGGACCTGGCCAGTTCTCGGGGCTTTCCTCAAAAGGCGTGGAACACATCCATTCTTAAACTCCACACCAGCCAAATTAAGCATCGGAGAACAAAAACGAATGAAGGAAGCTCTTACAATGGAGTGCTCTATTTTGCCCACAAAGTGCTTTTTTTTTCTTAAATTTTTATTTTTGAGAGAGAGAGAGAGAGAGAGGGAGTACATGAGCAGGGGAGGGACAGAGAGAGAAGGAGACACAGAATCCAAAGCAGGCTCCAGGCTCTGAGCTAGCTGTCAGCACAGAGCCCAATGCGGGGCTGGAACTCATGAACCATGAGATCATGACCTGAGCCAAAGTCAGCACTTAACTGACTAAACCACCCAGGTGCCCTGCCCACAAATCTTAAAATCTCCTATAAACTCGGTCCTGCAGAAAATGTACTGCAAGTTAAAAACAAGAGACACGGTGGCACAAATTATTTTTTGAGTCAATGAAAGGGGGCAGGACAGGAAGAGTGAAAAGAATGATCAAATTGGCATAATCACTAATGGAAGGTGATGGCCTTAATTAAACATATCCCTGGAGGAAGAGGTTGACTTTGAACAAAAGCAAGTGGTCCTCCAAGGATGAATAGATTTTTATACAGGAAGCCAGAGATTGGATGCTTTGCCTAGTATTACTAGTGCTGAAAAACTCACATTTTATAAACATGTTACTTAAAACGCTTAAGCTGATCATGCATTTGTGGCTTTTTATCACAGAACATACTTGCTTTCTCCCCATCACTATCCTTTTATTAAATATTTCCCTTCCCCCACTACCACCTTTATGCCAAGACCCCCCACTCAGTCTGCACATTCTAAAACCACAAGCATTATCTTTCACCAAGAGTGTGCATTATTATTATTATGCCCCAGAAATTGCCCCCAAGCTGAAGCAGGATTCCATTAAACACACCAGCTGATAGGTCCCGGCTCACAGGGAATTTGCAGCCCTTCACCAGCTGATCTTGGTGCAAGTGTAACAGAAAGCTCAGGCTGGAACCTCTTGCTCAATTTCAATGGATGCAAATGACAGACTGGCATCTTTCAACTACATTAAAAGCTTCCAGCCCTGCTCACTCTGGGACACGTGCCAGTGGGATCAGCTATGACACCATGGGTCTCTCTCCAAATGCTGTTTCCCAAAAGGCTTCAGCTCAACGAAGCGGTATGATCGAACAACAGAGCTGCTTTACTGAAATAACTAACGGCAGACTTTTTACAGAAATAAAATTAAATGAAAGCAAATGTAAAAGGACCAGGACAGAAACGCCAGCCTTTCCAAAGTGCTCTTGAACACTGTTGGAAATTTCTAGAGGCTGTCACAGGGGGTTAAATGACAAAGTAATTTTCTTAGCTTAATTCTACATGTCTTAATTGTAAATAAGTAAACAACCAGAGAATTTCTATTTTCCTTTCAATTTACACGTTCTTTGGTCCTTTGACAGCTCCCCTTGGGTTTATTACAAAATCGGCAATGTCTGAGTGGTACTGGTCATACTTAGGCTTCCAGGACTAAACTTCCAACGTGGCATGAAGAGTCAGGAAGCTTTCCTGATACTGGAAATGCAATCCACTTACAAGGGTTTGCAAGTTAATGCATGCTGCGAGGGATAGCATCAGGATTTGTACTCGCATATGCTTGTCTGTTAGGAAAGATGCAAATCACGCCTGCCCAGGCAGGAGAATTAAAACCTATTTAACAGTTGATTTTGCATAGCGGTAGAGTATTTTATTTCCTTTGGGAGGTCTCCAGTGTCGCTGACTTAGTTCATGGTATACTCTCTTAACCAACCAGGTGGTCGGTCGACCAGAATTCAATCAACACAGGAGATACAGGACACTCTGCCTTGGGAAAAACCATGTAAATGAGAGTGCACTTATTTGGATTTCAGCTTTTAAAAGTTCTTTATTTCACAAAAGGCACATCACAGGGTTTCTTTAAATAGGAAACTCTGTCAGGACATTCCATTTGATTCAATTTAGTCAGAGCTGATTTACACACAAACTTGCATAAACGTTCTCTGTTACATAACAAATAATGCAAGATCTCTGTACGCTTGGAGTTCAGTATCTGAAACATGGACACAATTACCCTATATTGTATCCATCTTTTAAATCCCTCCAGCTTCCATGAGCATAGAGAGGGGACTAGATGAATGAAGGTCTGTAGGATCAAGAGATGAATGTAAACTTCTCAGCCACCTGATGAGTCTTCAATTTTATTATCATAATAAAGTGTAAAAAATATCTTATTGTTTAAAAAACATTATCCTTCCTGATTCCAAGGTAGCTACTAACTCTCTATATTCCTTTATTATACTGAGCTTTCTATAACTTTAAAATATCAAGGGCATTCCAATGTCAAGTTTATTCAATTGTAAGTACTGTATATATGTAAGAGGTACTTTTTTTTCTGAGAAATCTAGTTACGCCAATGAGAACTATGCAATGCAGAGCTCCATCACCACTCACCTTTGTCCTGAGCTTTCTAACTAGCCTCTTACCCCCAAAGCCTCCCCTCATCTGATGCCACTAGGATAACTTGTTAGGATGCCCATGGAAACCTGTCACTCTCCTGCCCCATCTCCCACATTCACTGCTCTTACTGTTTCCTACTGCCCCCAACCAAGGTCTAAATTTGTTTGTATGGTATTCAAGTGTCATATACTCAGAACTGAACTCCGGAGAGGGAGTTTCATCTGCAGTCATTCAGCGTCCATGGCATCCGACCTAATGTGCCAGACGCTAGGGGTAAGCGCAGCGCTGGCCCTGAAGCCCCTCACAGCTACATGGGAAGGATGGGTATATGGACAGACACAGGAAACACACTGTGGCACCTGCGATGTACCTTCTGCAGCCTGGCAAATGTCACTTTGCAGGTGGAGAAATCGGATTCGCTGTACTTACATGATATCAGAAGTTCACTGCTCTGGACTGAGGAAAAGGATGGAAAAGGCTGCTGGGTACAAGAAACTGTGCTTGCACAGAGTTCTACCGCCCTGCCATGTCCTGGGTGCCAAGGTGTGAAACACGAAGAGAGAGGTCTACTGAAGAGAAGGAGCAGGGGTGGCATGGCAGACCAAGCCCAGGGCCTGTTCTCAGAGCCCACAATTTACCTTAAACTCACTAAGAACTAAGTGAATATACTACATTTCTTAACCGAGGACAGTTGAAATAAAGTAGCTTATACATTAGTTAATTATTTACCTATAAAATGGAAAAAAAGAAATAAGTACCAAGTGAGTACAGTTGTAAATAGTACTTAAATTAAATGAGAACCATGGAAATGTCCAAACCCAAAAGCAAAATTCTCCATAAATAATAAGGCAAACAGCAAGTTCCTCTAGACAATGGCCACGTAACTCACCACTGTTTCATAAAAATATGGCAGACCATACCCAAAGCACCTCAGCTCCATGCTCTGATTAATTAATTAATCACAGTTTTTGTGTCCTTTGACCCCCACACTTGTTTCTAGTGGGGAATACCACAGACTCCCCATCTGCTCTATGTTTTTCCTTTTTTTCCTCTGGAATTAAGCAAACATAAATGCATACATCATAGAACAATGAACACAGCACATCATCCTTAGTATAAAAACAGGAAGAAAATAATATTCTTTTCTATTTTTGGTATAGTCAGACGGATATGCAAGAAACTGGTGACACCAGTTTGGGGTGGGGGGAAGGTGACTTTGTGGCTGAGAACCGACCTGGGAAGGAGTCTGCCCTCCATACCCTTTATCTGTCAAATGTGGAAACACATAAATGTATTTCTGAGTCCAAATATCTTAACAACCAATACAGACAACAGAATTACATTATCTCCATTCATACTTTAAATTATTACTGAGCCAAAAGTAAATTAAATGCACTCTTTCTCTTGAATATACATTTAATCCAGTATTTAAAGAGTAAAATGCAATTCTGGCATTTTGTAAAGTGTGTTACTGGCAGTAATACAAAGACTGAGTATGTGAGTGTAGAATTTAGGAAATGTCTCAACATAAGTATCTATTTTAGCTAAGTCTCAACACATGAAATCTACAAGGCTCACAATTTGGTCCATCTTCCAAAGGAAAAACAGTAGTAAAAAGCATGCCAACCCAACAGCCTCTTCATCCAAATGTTCACTTTCCTTTCTTCTGACTTCAAACACTGAGCTTTGTGTATGATCTCTTTGGATGAATAAATTACCCTGAAGATTTCTATCCTGAATTATTTTCTTTTTGTATAACTTTATCATCTCCTTGCCTGTGTCCTGTAAACCCATGTCCTAACTTTGGGCCTTTTCTGCTGAATAATTCATTCCTTAATGGATTTCCTGGAAATACTTGGTCATTGCTTCAAACCCAACTTCTGAAACTAAAATAAATCAGAAGAAAATATTTAAATGGGGACTTCAGACATGAAGCTAACGATCCCAAGGATCTGACAAGATTTTTCTGAAAATATTAGTAAACGATGAAGCACCATCCGTATAGTAGTAATAAAATAGTTAATACCCATCCAGGGAAACACAATAGACAGAGAGTTACAGACGCAGGAAAGTGCTACCACAACAGAATTCAACTCTGAGCCTCCTCAGGAGCAAAACTAAACAAGAAAACATGAATGGCAAAGGAGAAGATGTACAGTCACAAGGGGGGAAAATCCCTCCAAGTTACTCAGGGTACACTAAGTTTTGTTGTTATTACTGTTTCATTTTATATTAAACTTAGGCTTCGAAGAAATGCCCACTGAGGACCTTCACGAGGGGGCTACCACAGTAAAATATCAATGTCCTCAACATCATCTCCACAATGAATGCCAGAGAGGACTTGCTCTTTACTGTCATTTGCAGCAACTTTTCTTAGAAATTGAGGGGAAAATATCAAAGCAAAATTCAGTGTAGCCAACACAAAGAACAATTTTGCTGCATACCAAGCTTTGCTAAAATTTGAAGTAGCCATCATTTCATATATATGAACACACATGTACATAGTTCATGTAACACACTGAGGGCGTCACTACCAGGGTAAAAAGCTTCTCGAAGGTAAGGCCTGTGTGTGATTTCTCTTTATGTCTAAGTATCCAATAATACCCAGTACTCAGCAGATTCTCAAAAATATTTATTGAATGAATGAATGAACCCACAAACAAGGAAATGGCTCCCCATCACGATGAAAAATTAGTTCAGGGGGCCCATCTTGGGTGAGAGCTTTTATTGTTCTTCAGGAACTTTCTTAAAACCTATCATTCTTCAGGCACTTGGGTGGCTCAATCAGTTAAGCATCTGACTTAGCTCAGGTCATGATCTCACAATTCAGGAGTCTGAGCCCCGCATCAGGCTCACTGCTATCAGTGCAGCGCCTGCTTCAGATCTTCTTTTCCCTCTGTCTCTCTCTTTCTCTCTCTCTGTCCTTCCCCTGCTTGCTCTCTCTTTCTCTCTCTCTCAAAAATAAAAACTTTTTTCAATTTATAAAAAAATGCTATCATTCTTTATGGAGAATCTGAGTAAATAAGACAGAAACACAGCTTAATGACAATAGAGAAAAGGCCTGATGTGTTTTGTTTTTGTTTTTCTTTTTTGTTTGTTTGTTTTATGTTTTTTCCGGACAGAGAGTGTGTGTGCAGGCATGAGCCAGAGAGAGGGGCAGAGGAAGAGAGAGAGAGAGAATCCGCACAGAGTATGGAGCCTGACACGGGGCACAATCCCACAACCCTGAGATCATGGCCTGAGCTGAAATCAAGAGTCAGACACTTAACCGACTGAGCCACCGAAGCACCTTGTAGATGTGCGTTTTAATGAGGTTAGGGAAGGACCAGTGACTTCTAAGATCATGAGACCTTTCCGGGACGTGACATGGGGCAAGTCTTGCTCTGTGTCACCTAGCAGCTTCTCAGCGTCTCTGAGTAGCAAGTAGGACTACACAGCTCCGATGACCCTTTATGAGCCCCCACGTCACATGCTCAGGCTTCAGCTCACAAAAACACAATGCTAGAAGGGACCACACAGATGAGCCGACATCCTGATTTTACAAATGGAAAGAGGGAGGTTCTGACAAATGAAGTGACTTGCCCACACAGCTAGTAAGTAACTGGTCCGGGATGAGAACCAAGTTCTCCGGGACGTGGGTCCAAAGTCATGTCTAATTTACCACACTCCTCTGCCTAAATGAAAGGCTGACTCCCTGACTAGTCCCATCCAAGGCATCCAAGGATTAACAACCAAAAACACATATCCAGGCGTCCAGAAGCCCGCCCACAGAGCTGTTCCCGTGACACAGACAGCCTGAGCTTTCCGAACGCTGTTATGCCGCCCCTGAAACACACATACACAAAAGTATTTCAGATCAGTTACCTTCCCAGAGAAGCGAGGTTTCATTCTGGGCCACTTTTTAAAAAAAACAAATGATAGTTCATTCCTGTTTTTCAATAGGGTAATACTTAACCGTCTCTGGGAAGAACCTAGAAGTTAAGTGACTCAAGAAATTACACTTACTTTCATTTTTAGAAACTGATAAAATAATAGCTAAACCGTCTGCCACTAGGTGCTGGTGCCCCACCACACTATTATTATTATACTTTTTCACAGGTCAGGCTTACAACCAAGGACTGGGGTGACAGATACTGTCATCTTAAGGGCAGAGGAAAAAGCCATCAGTCAGACGGCGGTTCTGTTTTAAGCTTCTTTTGATAGCAAATAAATTATTTTTATGGTGCTGTGGTATAAAAGCCAAGCTGAATGGGCTCTGTCTCTGTTTTGTGCCGTTTACTTTCAAGGTTTTTATTTGGAAGTGGGTCATGTGCCCAGGTAGACTCATCTGGGAAGAGAAAGGGCTGCCATCAGGGCACAAGGTCTTGGATTGCTCCAATTGGCTACGCAAAACTGAAACTCACTCCAGGATATTTTTCTTTTCCCAAAACACAATTTCTCTGCCAAATGTGTTACCACAACTTCATTTTCAGCCTCATGTTTACACTTCCAAGAAACGATGTTGAATAACTCTAGGAGGGAAATGCAAGGCAGCTACTCAAATTGTTTGCAAACCGTAACTACAAGAGGTGCCTGCTGCACAGGGGAGTGTGAGGGGTGAGGTGAGGCAGGGCAGCTACCAGGAACTGCTCCGCACCTCAGTTTCCTCGCCGACACTCAAAGTGGCAAAATGTTTCCATGAAACCCTTAATAATAATAATAAAAAGGAATTTTTAAGACCATCCACACTGAACACCATAGTTGGGCATGTACTAGAAGAAAATAAAGTTTAAAACTACCCATTTTGGGGAACAAAACCATTTCTGAACCTCTTGCACGTACAGTCTCTTTTATTCTGGGGAAACAGCAACACAAAAGCAGGTCCTAATACCACTGAAGGTCTGGAGGATGGAACAGATGGAAGATTAAAGCTGGATTTTTACAAAGCAAAATTTGCAGGAGCTGCATCTTCTGCCACTTAGTCATGGGAGAAGTGTTTTTATGAGTAAGAACTAAATCATCAAAGCAATAGCTTAGGCTCAGTGCTATGCAATGTGCTGATCAGTGTGGGCAGGCAACTAGCATAGACCTAAAAAGAAGAGCACCCCAACGATTAAATTTACAAGGTCATGTGGCCACGGAATGAAGTCAGTATCCCAGATGCCCAGTGTCAGACAGCAATTCTGGAATGGTTTTCCACATTATAATACAACTCCAACAGGATTTTCTGAGTCACCATTGTCTCTCCCTGGGACAGAATGTTTTGATATTGCACTGTGATATACAATTGAGTAAGTCCACCTTACGTCATTGCTCATCTCGAATGTCCTAATATCTTTCATCTAAGTTTGGAAGTCCCACCAGAGAGAGTTAACACAGTAATATTATACAAGGGACCAGAAACAAGGAGGACCCACCAATTATTCATTTTCAAAGGAAAAACAAAAATGTCAACCATTAAACATGATTTAAGGTAACATTCTAGATGTGATGGAGAAACAGCATCTATGATTTTATTAAGACTTTGTTTCTTAAATCTTTCCTTAATCGTGTGTGTTTTTCTCTCTAAGAACAGTTTGGTTATCTTAGTCTTTTATGAATTCAACATTTTTAATACATGTTTTCTCTACAAGGGTTTGTTTGGCAGATGTTTATGACTTTAGTTTTATAATTTTCTTCATGTATCATCTTTCAATGTTTTCATATTCTTTTCATGTTCTTTTTCTAGTCTTTCCTTAACAATTTCACCTCTCTGAAACCAGACGAGAGGCCCCCAAAATTCAGTGATCGCCAACCATCACACCACACTGCCTCAAAAGGCATAATTAATGAAGGCGGCATCACCAGCCTGACCGCACACAGCCTGGCTCACCAAGAAAGAGTAGGAAGTGCTTATGAAACAAAATAACCTGCTAATGTTTTTGACGCTGGAAGAGAATGTGTTTGCACCAAGCCACTTCAAAAGCATGAGTGGGAAGTAGGAATTCAGAAGACATTTAGAAAAACACCAGACTGAATGATAAATTCTGTGGTCACCTTATTGATACTGTGTCTACTAGAAAGCCTTCAGCTACAAGTTAAAGAACCTTTTTCCAAATGGCTTAAGCTGGATAGACCAACTAAATCAGAATCTCTGTGAGCATAGCCCAAGCATCTGAATTTAAAGATCCCACAGTGATTCTAAGGAACTGCCAGGGTTAAGAAATCAAAGCTCCGGCCAATCACGTTTTAGACCACTTACCTAGAGCGATGGATGGGAGAGGACTGAACAAAGCTGGAGTTTTATTATCAAAGAAGAAATGACTGGGGGTTGGGGAGAGTGATGGTTGATGGAGAGAGAACAGAGAGAGGGAACTAAAAATTTAGAGGTTCACGGGTTTTTTCTTTTTAGTGGAAACTGAAAATCTGGTAATATCTATAATGGTGATCTGAAATAATAATGTACAAATTACGGGTTTCTGCAGTTTTTCATTGGATTTCAATAAATTATGTCATCTATCAATGCATGTGTGTGTGTGTGTGTGTGTATGATTAAGTAACAGACCACTGTATAATTTCAAGAGGTCAAAATGAAAGTGATTTCCATTTGGTTCTTCAATAATTGACCAAGTACTTAAATAGCAAACTATATTGCCTTGGAGATGAGTAGGAAACATCATGGGCTTTCAACAAATTACATGACCCACTAAGGTACACCTGTATACACACACTGAACCAGGAAGCCTCACAAATAACCATTGCATTCTGTGATTTCAAGAGGCCTCTATGAAAGTAACATCCTCTAATTTCGGTCCTTAGCTGACCAAATGCACAATCAACAAAATACATGGCCTGAAAGATGAGTAAGGAAGCAGCTTTGTTATCTTCAAACATTCTAGTGTCTTCTTAGAAATCATCTGTTTATCTAACAAGCATGCACAGAGTACAGAATTATCCTTTTTCTAAGATTTTGCTTTGAAAACACAAAACAAGCCTAATTAAAATGAACAGCTCTAGTATGTGAGCTATACATTTTCCCCCAGAACACACAAAGATGAAAAGACAGTGACTCTCAGAGTGACCAAACTGGTCTCATGCCAAGGAGGGTGAGGGGGGGGCTTCAAAATCAGCATCTGCCAGCCCATCTCTCCAAATGGTGCGAATCTCAACAAAACTGTGAGCTCTTTTTATGAATTTACACTTGGAGCCCATAACATCACTGGCCCAGCACCAAAGCATTATGGCAAATCAAGTGATTTCTTCCATATACCAACTTACTTCTTGCTTATATACATTTAAAACTGTGCGACAGAACTGGTGGGAGTGCAAACTGGTGCAGCCACTCTGGAAAACAGTATGGAAGTTCTTCAAAAAATTAAAAAAAGAACTACCCTATGAGCCCGCAATTGCACTACTAAGTATCTATCCAAGGGATACAGGTGTGCTGTTTAGAAGGGACACGTGCACCCCAATGTTTATAGCAGCACCATCAACAACAGCCGAAGCATGGAAAGCGCCCAAATGTCCATTGATGGATGAATGGATAAAGAAGATGTGGTATATATTTTTATCAAAATCAAAAATAATGAAATCTTGCCATTTTTAACTACATGGAACTAGAGGTATTAAGCTAAGTGAAATTACTCAGAGAAATATTAGTCAGAGAAAAGACAAATATCACATGACTTCACTCCCATGAGGTCTTTAAGATATAAAACAGATGAACATAAGGGAGGGGAAGCAAACATAATATAAAAAAACAGGGAGGGGGACAAAGATATAAGAGACTCTTAAATATGAAGAACATATTGTAAATGATGGAAAATAATTTCATATGTTAAAAAAATATATATTGTATTATATTAAAAAAAAGAAATATAATTGCAAAAATAAAAAAAATAATAAAAATATGAAGAACAAACAGAGGGTTACTAGAGGGGCTATGGGAGGGGGGATGGGCTAAACAGGTAAGGGGCATTAGGAAATCTACTCCTGAAATCATTGTTGCACTATATGCTAACTCACTTGGATGTAAATTTTAAAAAATTTAAAAATTTAACAAAACCGTGCGACAAAGATAAACTACATGAATTTATTTGTTAAGATATCTTAATAAATGTGTATATAAATATACACATTTTTATTGAAGGGATTCCCCTTCAAAAGTGGCACACATAAAAATAATTTCTTAAAAGACCTATTTTATTTCACTGCTTAACCATTAAAGCTTCTTTCATATCCTTTATGTGTCATCATCTACCTCTTATCGAATATAACAGTCTGTCCATTGTATTCTGCTGGGAAAACTGAGGTCTCCTTAAGGCCAAGAACTGTCCTGTTGCCTTTTGGTGATATTGACACTATGGAATCAAAAGGGTATGTACTGTGCCTCAGAGCACTTAACGCCACATTCACATGACCACCACAAAGAGAGCCCTTGGATCTTTCCTTCAGTAAGCTCTAGATCAGTGCCCAACAATAAAAATATGGCAAGCTACTTAGTAATTTTAAACTTTCTAGTAGTTGTATTTTTTAAAAAGATAAAATAATTTTAAAGTTTTTAATGTTTGTTTATTTTTGAGAGAGAGAGAGACAGAGCGTGACCAGAGGGGAGGGGCAGAGAGAGAGGGAGACACAGCATCGGAAGCAGGCTCCAGGCTCCGAGCTGTCAGCACAGAGCCTGACCTGTGGCTCGAACCCACGAGCCATGAGATCATGACCTGAGCTAAGCTGAACCAACTAAGCCACCCAGGTGCCCCAAAAGGTAAAAATTATTTTAATAATATATTTTACTTAACCTAACACATCCAAAGGGTTACCATTTCAACATGCATTCAACATTTTTAGAATACTGAAATATGGTGTGCATTTTACATTTATAGTACATCTCAAGTTTGGGTGCTGAATTCCAATTGGAAATATTCAAGCATAAAATTAACAGTTGAAAAAGTAAACACACATGCTCAAGCTTTCCATTCACCGATTTGAATATCAGTTTTAAAGTATAAATCACAATTGATTTAAATTAAATTAAATCCTGGTCCTCATGTGTACCACCACATACCAAGCGCTCTTCAGCCAACTGAGGCTGCGGACTACAGCCCTGGGCAGCACAGCTCTGGGTCATGGGAGCACAGTGGTGCTTGGGTGCCTCGCAGGTGTTCTCCAGAAGGTCTGGTCCACACACCAGCCCCTCGACATCCACAGGAGCCCAAGGGAGGGAGCTGTGGTAGCTCAGTCCAATGTGGGCAGGCTGAGAGAGGAAGGTCCTCACTAGCCTAAATAGATGTTACCTTGGAAAACCTACAGAGGACCTGCGTGGGGGCTTGGAGGGCGTAGTCACCTCATTAGATGCCAACTGCAGGGTGGCTCTCAGACGCAAAATCAACTGAGGTCACAGGGCTGTATCTTCTCTGAAAGCTTCCCAAACCATGGCTATCCTAACCAAGAGCAAAAAACTCAAAGGTTTCTAGACTCGGCACCTCTAGAGCGGTTTCTTCCTTTGATTGTAAAGCTGTCTTCCATATAACATGTTAAAGTTATGTCATCTCTTAAATATGTATGTTAACAGAATCAGCAAGTTACATTCTATGCCATTTTCCTAATCCTTTTGCAGTTGATTTTATAAATAGTGCAGACCTAAATGCTCTGGTATAATAGATGGTGCAGAACACAGCAGATGAACATGCATCTGAAAAGATATCGTGTTATTACCTCTGGAAAGATATTGTGTTATCACCTCTGGAGAGGGAGGTATGGGTGAATAAATTAATAAAATTTTACAAGTCTTAAAAGAAAAAATATAAAGAGAGGGACCATTTTACTCTCAACTTAAAAAAAACAATTTAAAAAATAAAAACCAAGATGATACGGTCTGAAATAGGCCAGATAAATCAGTATTACCTTAGGAAATCTGCCTTTGAATATAGTAAGGAGCAAAAAAGAGAGAGAGAATAAGGTAAGTATTAAAGACAAGGTTTACATGATACCTTTTACAGTCCTCCAAAGGGGAAAATCATTTTGGATTCTCATTTCAAACTCTCTCCCAAATAATTCTGCACCAGCATTAAAAGGAAGGCCTAAGAAGGGAGCATTCTACTTCCTCCAGTTTCTCTTTTGTTTGATTTGACAATGGAGGCCATGAACTGCAACAAAAGCAAAGAACCAGGAAATGGAGACACTGGCTCCCAGACATCTCGATGACCGTGACTCGTAAAATACAAACACAGCCTTTTCTCCTTTCTTCACATGTCTTCCTTCTGTAGGGACACTTGTTTAAGATGTCAAGAGGTCCCTCCCCTGCCTGCCAAACCCGAAAGGAGCTGTGTGTGTGCTGGACAGTGGACAACCAGATCATCTGCTCCCTCCTGCAGATTAATCCCCATTCATCTTCCTGACCCCCTTTCCCCAGGTCAGAACTGGTCCCTCCCCACCTGTGCTCTCAGAGCCCCCTCACTTCTCCTATGGTGGACTCACCTTTCTTTTAGTTTCTGGTTAGAGAGAGATTTTTCTTTAGTTATCTGAATATTGTCTATTACCCCGTAGACTGGGAGCACCCTGAAACAGAGCCACATCTGTTGTGCTCAACACGTAAGCACATTTCCTAGCACAAAATCCTCTACCCGGAAGGTGTTGGAGAAATCTTTCTGGTTGGATGAATTAATTAGCTATTTGGTTAGTTCATCTAAGGCCTCCCTGGTCATTCTGAAATCCTAAAGCTCTCCATGAGCTCTTCCTTAAGCAAACTCCCCTTCAAATAAAGAGAAGAGATCAGTCATCAAGTGTTTATAAAAATACATCATTTTTTTCATTGCTGGACCCTTGTCAGCTTTCTCAGAATGCAGTGTTTAGTCACAGGGATCATGCAAGTGAACAGCAGGGGACACAGCGGTTCCCAAACTTGGAGACAACTGAGGCTTGGGTCTGGTCAGTGAAGCTGCCCCCTCAAGGATGAAGAAGGGAGAGGTTTCTTCCAAGGCCCTGGAACCCCACCTTGGCACAGCGTCACAAAATGGGGAAGGCAAAAACGTGGGGCATGTGACAAAGGGGGTGACCTCGGCAGGTGAGGCAGACTGAAGCAGTACGCACGCCCTATGCTGAAACTACCGGTCCTATTTTCAAGTGTGACGACAGGTTAAAGGTCACGGACACCTAACCTGAAGCCAGCGAGGCCCTGTGGATGCTAAGAAATTATTGGGAAGAGGCTGCCTCCACCCAGTTCACTCAGCCGGTTTAGACGGTTCAGAACACACAGTTACACGCCTCCCTCTTCCCCTCACGAGATGAGCGGGTGAGGGACAGCCAAGTTTCTAAAAGAGGATTACACTGTTTTCTGACCACTTTGCTTAAAAGAGGGACACACAGTGCATTTACTTTCCTGAAGGATAATGGAAAATAAAAGCATGTTCATCAAATACTTATTATGAAAAGATTTTATAGCACTCTACAATGCATTTACTTCTTTTTTCCAGAATTTACTCCAATTGTGTCTCGTGGTCTTTTCCTCAAATTGAGTGGAAATAAAAGTCAAAGTTACCCCAAATAACACAAGGCACTGTCAGTGGAAAATATGATCAGCAACAGCCACAACAACGTGTAAGTCTCCTTTTAATTCCAAAGCAAATCAGCCGTCCTGATGCGAGTATCTCTTCCCTCTGTCTCTTTGCACCACATCTGGAAAAGACCAGGGACAGGTCTGCACTTTCCTTCTGCCCTGTGACTACTGTTAGTGCAGGAGATTAGGAAACAACACTGGACTGGGACTATGGGAAGTAAATGTCCACCGGGCCCCAAGTTCTGGTCACTTGAGAAAGGCGTCTGTGACCCATGATTCCCCCTTCGCACATCCTCGACTGCTCTGACTGTACCATGGGGTCACAGCGCATCCAACGGCAACTCCCAGCCTCACCTCTGAACACGGAGTGGCTCCCCACCTTTCGACTCTGGCTATAGAACTGGGACCTCATGGACATGGAAGTCAAGACTGCCCTCGGAGCAGAGGAAATGCCCTGCCCTCAGCTTCGCTTCAAAACTGACTGGTACTTCTAAACGGTATTAGAAGGAAACACGGGGCGCCTGGGTGGCTCAGTCAGTGAGAGGGCTGCTTCTGCTCAGGCCGTGATCTCACAGTTTGTGGGTTCGAGCCCCGCGTCAGGCTCTGTGCTGACAGCTTGGAGCCCAGAGCCTGCTTCGGATTCTGTGTCTTCCTCTCTCTCTGTCCCTCCCTGACTTGCACTCTGTCTCTCTCTCTCTCAAACATAATAAACATTAAAAACAATAAATAAACAGGTACACTTCGTGTCGTAGATCCTTCTCGCAGCGCTGAAGTTCATCATGGAGAGAACCTCACTTCTCCAGGGCCCCTATCCGCCCTGCCCTCCCCCAGCCCCCACTTGCATGGAGGCCATTCACCTGGTTGGTAGGCAACAAAGGAGTTCGTTCTGTACGGTGTCCTAGGGCCAGAGGTCTTATATTACAGTACACATGATATTGGCAAAATGCTACCAAAACTTAAATGTTTTGCATAGAGAGTGGAAATGTTCAAAGGAAGCGGTTGGTTCTTTCTGACAGAAAATACCAGACCCCACGTATGTGAGTGAACAGTGTTGGTTCCAACCTGAGGGAGGTAACAGCTTGTCCTACCTTTTCCTCGGCACAGTTGTCAGATTCCGCGCAGCATCTGAACCAAGGCCCTCAGTCAAAGCCAACTGAAATATGTGTTCTTTCTCCCAACTACTTCCGGGTGTGTGCACGGGCGTGTGCTGTTGCAGAGCGAACGGGGGAGTCTGTGCGTGAGGGATCTTCTGATCGCTTGAGAATATATAGGAAGGGCAAGTTCTTTGGCCTGGCACCCTGTGAGAACCCCATCTCTTCATCCAGGTCCAAGTATCTGGCACTCACAGCCCACCAAGAATCCAGAAACTACAAAGTTATGAATGCAGACTGTATCAGTTTCCTACTGCCACTGTAACAAATCACCACAAACTTAGCAGCCTGAAACAACACAAATGTATCACCCTAAGCTGTGGAGGTAGGAAGTCAGGAATGGGTGTTACAAGGCTAAAATCAAGGGGTTGGCAGAGCTGGGTTCCTCGAGAAGGTTCATTCCTCACCTCTTCTAGCTTCTAGAGGCTGCCTGCATTCCTGGGCTCCTGGCTCTGTGTCACTGGCACCTCTGTTTCCTTCCCATCAGTCACATCTCCTTCTCTGACCGATCTTCCCACCTCCCACTTATAAGAATGCTTGTAATTATGTTAGATTCACCGGGAAAATCCAAGATAATCCTCCACCTCAAGATCCTTAACTCAATCACACCTGCAGCATCCTTCCTGCCATGGAAGGTAATGTATTCACAGGCTCCAGGGATCAGGATTTGGATGGACGTCTATTGGGAGTGGGGCTCATTATCTGACCACACGAATGAATTACATTTCAATGTAATTGAAAACTGAAAGGCCCTTGCAAATTGGAATTTTCATTCAAAAAATATATACATATATAACTTCAGCCAACTAATGGATCAGATTAGGTTGACGTCTTTTCGATTCAATTATTTTTCATTATATGACCTTAATTACCCCAAAGTCCCTTTCTCTGCCTCAGTTACTTGACACCTAAAAGCTGGAATGCCCTATTAGATCCAGAAACGCTGAGTGGGGCGTGTCTAATGTAACATCTCCTAACATTTTATGCATTGCACGGAGCAGCTTGGTACATTCCTGGAGTCCCTCAGTGACAGCCTCAACCGTCGAGACAAACCTAAAATTCCGCAGGTAATCAACCGCACACATGACAAGCCACTGTAGAGGTCGTTCAACAAATACCTGCTTCTGGATACCTCCTGAGCGCAAGGGTTAGACCGAAGATGACAGAGGCACAGGCTGAGCAGAGGACAGGAAATGCACAGGGAGGAAAAAATGGAACATAGCAAAAGCCATACTAGAAGTACAATAACAGTGTTTTGGAGTCTGAGCTGAGACAGGTAGTGGAAGGTGGCTATTCAGACAATGATATCACAGTAAAGGTGGCCTTGGACTTAGTTTAATGCAACTATAGAGGTGCCTGGGTGGCTTAGCCAGGGTGGTTAAGCACCTGCCATCATGATCTCTCAGTCTCTAAGTTCGAGCCCCACATGGGGCTCTGTGCTGACAGTTCGGAGCCTGGGGCCTGCTTCAGATTCTGGGTCTCCCCCCTTCTGCCCTTCCCCCACTCACTCTCTGTCTCTCTCTAAAATAAATAAACATTTTTTAAAAAATTAAAGAAAAAAAAAAGACAAGTGTAGAACTTTGCTTCAACCTCTCCAATGAGAAGAAATAAATGTATCGTGGTCTCAGGATAAACACAGTCCTCACTCAGAATCTATTTATTTATCACAGAAGCCCATGAGGTTTCCAAATAAAATAGCCTCATTCCTAATTGCAAAAAATTTTAGTCTTTGTCTTAAAACAAAGTCCCAATCTATAGAAAAGCATAAAGACAAAGTAAAAATCCTTGCCAAATCCCACCAGTCACAAAAAGGTACCCACTCTTCCAGACATCTTTCTATGAAAACATAAACAAAATATACATACTTCCAAGAGGCTTGGGATTTCTTGGTTCACCACAAAAATAAAGCCAGCAAAGTGAGACTGGGGAGCAAGAAAATGCTACTAAACGTATGACTAGAGAAGGGAACAAAAAGTGGTAAGTGACAAGGAGGAAGGATACCAAAACCTTATAGTATCAAACCTATGCGCTGAGAAGGTCTGACATACGGGAGGCTTAGGGTAACAGAGGCAGAGGGCTCAATATTCCATGCGAGCACAGGGCTTCTGTGTAACAAGCCACACGTGACTGATACTCAGAGGATAATGAAGAGAAGGAGGAAACTGAGAAAAGGTTAAAGGAGATTCTACAGCATCAGTTTGGACTTCAGAAGATAGAGCATTTTAGAATAACTGCCACCAAAAACACCTGTTCAAATTAGAAATGGGGGACTGGAGGGAATATTTCAATGAAAAGTTAAACCATCCTGAACTCTTGTTTCTTCAACAGTTGGGTGAGAGTTCTGCTCAGGAGTTCAGCACCCCAGCCCCACTCACAGAATTTCCACTAACTCTCTTGTGTGACTATAGGGAAGTTACTTCACACCTCTTGAGTGTCCATTTCCTCCAGTGAGGGGTAAGTGTTGGACCAGACCAAATCTAGTTCTGGCACCTTTTATCTTACAAGTGAATTGTCACTATTCAACCTAAAGTAAGAATTCCAATCACATCTCCCAGTCACTATCACAAATTACAGTTCAGTGTAGGCCTTATAACCAGAAATGTTACATGTTCAGATGGCAAAGGAAACTGAATGAAAACAGAAAACTAAAAATCAAAACCGCAACTCTCTCCTTAAGGAATTTATCACATGAAGAAATACCCAACTTCCCCTATCAGGATGTTTAGAAATCCCAGTCAAGAATGCCCAACAAAAATATTAACAGGCACATGATGAGGAAAAAACCATGCTAGGATTATTAAGAAAAAGGAGTAGGAGGAGGGAAAGGAATGAGGAGTGGAGGCAGAGCCGTTGTTGAGAACCAGACACCCAGAGTCTACGGAGCCTCTGAACAGAAAAGACCTCACAGTTTCTGTTCCTCGGCTCCTGCAGCACAGTATGTTTCCAAGCAGAGACGAATGGATACAAAGCACAAGACTGCTGTAAAATAAATACGTACAGCAGCATGGAAAGAACACATTATTGTTCAAGAGTCAGGAAGCTCTGGAGCCCAGCCCAGGAAAACACTCCGTAACCTAAGGTGTTCCCTTCCAAGTCTTGGTCTATTTGTTTATAAAGGACTCAGAGAGATAATTCCAGACACGTGGGGTTTCCTGCCAGTCCAACTTTCCTTGGAGAGAAATGGTTTTAAGCTCAGGATGGTTAAGTTTTGGAATGGGGAGATGAAGATGACTCTTTCAATGCACGTCTCCATGGTGCCATGTGCCAACTGGATTGCCTCTCCCAGGGACTTGCTGGGTTGATTTCTTGAGCAAACAGTGCCATGACTTCATTGCCTGCCACTCAGCCCAACGTTTTTCTCATCCATCTGAGATTTTCTTTTTTTTTTTATTAATGTTTATTTATTTTGAGAAACAGCATATACCCACAAGTGTGGGAGGGCCAGAAAAAGACAGAGAAAGAGACAGAGAGAGATAGAGAGAATCACACGCAGCCTCCACGTCTGTCAGCACAGAGCCCAGTACAGAGCCTGAGCCCACGTTCCGTGAGATCATGAACTGAGCCAAAGTCAAGACTCTGACGCTTACCCGACTGAGCCACCCAGGTGCCCCAGATGCGTCTGAGTTTTTGCTCACACCTCAGCCTGTACCCGGTATGGCCCAGAAGACTCGCCTATGCACCTTTCACTCTCATCCCTGCATTAGAACAAATACAGTTTGCCTGCTGCGGATTTGATCACGGTCAGCACACTGTCTGCTTCCTCAGAGGGAGGGCTGCAACCTGGATAGTGCTGGGATGAAATCAAAGTACTCATGCTCCTACTTCATCTAGCTCAAAGCAGGTCACAAATTCTCATCAGACTGTTCTGGGACATCTCAGTCCTTGGATCACGAAAAAAAAAAAGGTTAGAAAAAGACAAACCTTGCAGGAATGGAGAGGCTGAGAGCAGAACAAGGCTAACAAGACCCCGTTTAGCCTGCTCTGCTTCAGAGCATGTGACTCATGCTTATGCAGCATCATGGGGGAGAAAAGCGACAAATGCCAGTCTTGCACATGGGAAATACACACACACAAAACTGAGGGACTTGAATTTCAAATAAATAGCCAATTATTTTTTTTAGTGTAATTATGTCCGAAATATTGCCTGGGAGATACACAAAAACATTATTTCTTGTTTATCTGAAACTCCTATTTAACTTTTGCATGGGGCATACCTGTACCTAAAAAAAAAAAAAATCATTGTTTATGTGAAATTCAAATGCAAGTGGGGTGTCCTCTACTTTTATTTGCTAACTCTGACATCCCTATCCCTAGATGTTTCATCAATACTCCTTTCACTGTTTCTATAACAGAAGGAAAAATTTCATTGAGCCAACATAACAAACTGGGGAGGGAGGGGATCAACAAATTAATTTTAAAAGGAAAGTTCAACAATATCATTGTTATTATTATATTATGTTATTATGTTATGTTATATTCTGTTATTATTATATTATGGTTAGTATTGTCCAATTAAGAACAAACGATTTTAGAGAGTATCACTGTACCCCCCCAAAAATCTGTATATCATTGAACTTAAAGACTTTACTATCATTATTTGAAACAGAGCCACTGGGGTCTGCAGAATATAACCTCTAGCATCATATTTTGAATATTAAAGCATCTGATTTAAAGAGGTGAAGGTAGATTAAAAAGTGTTAACATGCCAATACTTAAAGAGCTTGCTAACAGAATTAAGCTGTCTGTGGTAGGTATAATTTCAAATTTATTGACCATATTCAATGTAAACATCCACAATTTTCCACTTCAACTCCCCGCTCCGGTGACACATATGTACTCTCCTCCAGTTCTCTTCTACTAGACACAGAACGCCTCGCAGACATCAGCGCTGGAAACAAAGCCTTTGGGTTATGTAAGGAGGCTGCTGACAGAGAATGAGGCTAACGGAAGATTTCAGGGAAGACCTGAGTCAGGGTCAGGAGGAAACTGGACCGCTGCCCAATACCTCAGATCTCCACAGTGTGGCTTTGTTACTCCCTTAGTGATCAGACACACCCATGCTCCAAATACAATGCCATGCCAGAAAGAAGTGATCTGGAGATTATCTGTATCTCTGAGCATATAATGAAGAAGAGGGCTTCTCCTTCCTAGATCATATAAACTGCAACAGGCACAAAATTATTTAAAAGACAAAGCTACAGGGGCACCTGGGTGGCTCAGCTGGTTGGACATCCAACTTTGGCTCAGGTCACGATCTCACGGTTTGTGAGTTTGAACCCCGCTCCAGACTCTTCTGTGCTGACAGCTCAGAGCCTGGACCCTGCTTTGGATTCTATGTCTTCCACTTTCTGCCCCTCCACTGCTCATGCTCTGTCTTTCTCTCTCTCAAAAAATGAATGAAAAATTTTTAAAAAATGGAGCCACAACACACAGACATCTTATGATAAAAATACAGCCATGTATTCAGCAAGAAAGACATTATTATTATTATTTAATTTACTGTTTTAAATTTAAATTTACTGTTTTTGTTTTTTAAGTCCTGAACAGTGGCTATCAAAACCACTCTGACCAGGCAGATCTTCAGCCTGGTGTTCAGAGAAGCATGTTGCTCGGAGGGGGATCAAAAGCAATGCCCTTTGATTAAGAAACAATAATGACACTGAGTATTTTCTGTGCACCAGCCGTTGTGCTAAGGGCTTTGCATGAATTTAGCCCATTCAACCCTCACCACACCCCTAGAAGTTAAAAAAAAAAAGACTTTTATTTTTACTTAATCCCATGGGAAGACTGTTTCCAAGAAGTTAAGTAGTTTGTCTAAGGCTACAGACACTATAAACTTGCAAGGGAATAATTCAGACCCACTAGAGACTAATCTAAAACCAGTCCCCTTAACCCTGAATGGACACCTCATTCCAGATTAAATGACACACGTTCTGGGTGGTAATCATTGACACTCCCAAGTGCTACATTAAGGGAACAACAAAAATGCACTTAAATTCCTCCGAATCTCAAATATTCCTGAAACTAGATCATCTCCAAAGCCCTTCCCACCTTCAAAAATATAGGCTCTTTTCAATTTGCACCAAAGATTCCTCAGGACCTGCTATTCCTAGTCACATTTCATCTTCCTGACACCTCTGAGGCATGGACAGGTTAAGTGGCCTCCTCCAGCCTACACAGCTAGAATGGGAAGAGATGTGATTCAAATTCTGATCTTTTGAATCCACATCCAAGGTAGCCACCGTGAAACCAATGGCTGAGGCCAGGATCTTGCATGTACAAGGCAAGGCTGCAAGTCGGCAGACACAAGAACATCCAGGTTACACACCCAACAACAACACACCAGCTGTTAACTCTCAGGTTTATGAAACAGGCTCTTTCTTACCAATAAAAAAGCTGAAAACTTGGACTCATTAGCTGGATGTCAAGAGTTAGCAATGCTGTCTGTCACCATCAAGTCAAGCTTATGTTCCTAAAGTCCCCGACTCTGGTGACCCTGCAGAGACCTGCCCCCCACAGGAAGCACTCTGCTCCCCCAGGATCTTCCCAGGGTGAAAAAGAAACTTAACAGGGCGAAGCTTGGCAGGTACGGGGTAGCCAGCTCCCTAAGCATTGCTATGGAAATCCTTATTCACCTAAGACTTAAATTCTTTTGTGTTTTTGTGACATTTCACGGATTGGATTGGATAAGAAAATTCAGAATGCCAGAAGACATTGAATCAACCTCAGAGGACAAGACATTTAACCTTTTAAAAGCCTCTAATTACTTCTGAACAATGAGATGATTGCTAATCATCCCCTCTCCAACTACCACATTTAACATTGGGTAGCATTTAATATCCAGAACATATAAAGGAAAGTTACACCTCAACAACAATAAAACCACCCAACTGAAAAATGGGCAAAGAACTTAAGTAGACATTTCTCCAAAGAAGATATATGAAAGGCCAAAAAGTGCATGAACAAATTCTCAACATCACTAATTATTAGGAAAATGCAAATCAAAACCACAGTGAGATCCCTTACACCCCTTAGGATGACTACTATCAAATCAACAGCAATGAGAAGTGCTGGAGAGAACGTGGAAAAACGGGGACTCTCGTCGTGCCCTGTTGATGGGATGTAACACGGTGCAGCAGCCACGGAAAACAGCATGGCGGTTCCTCAAAAACTTAAAAATAGAATTACCACATGATTCAGCAATTCCACTTCTGGGTATATGCCCAAAGAACTGGAAGCAGGGTCTTGAACAGATCCTTACACCCACATTCATGCCAGCATTATTCACGATGGCCAAAAAGTGGAAGGCACCCAAGTATCTATCAACAGACAGGGTAAACAAAACGTAGTATATACATTCAAGAGACTACTATTCAGTTTTAAAAGGAGGGAATTTCTGACACGTGCTACAATTTAGGTGAATCTTGAAGACACTATATGCTAAGTGAAATAAGCCAGTCCCAAAAAGGCAAATACTGAATGATTCCACTTACCTGAAGTACCAAGAATAGTCAAATTCATGCTTACAGAAAGTAGAGTGGTGGATTCCAGGATCTGGGAGCAGGAGGACTGGGGTACAGGATTTCAGTTTTGCAAGATGAAGAAAGGGGTGGAGACTGGCCATAAACAACACAAATATACTCAACACTATTGAATTAAGATGTGTATTTTACTTAAATACATAAATAAATAGGGGCACCTGAGTGGCTCTGTCACTTAAGTGTCCGATTTCGGCTCAGGTCACAATCTCACAATTCTTGAGTCCGAGCCTGGAATCAGGCTCTGTGCTGACAGCTCAGAGCCTGGAGCCTGCTTCAGAGTCTGTGTCTCCTTCTCTCTCTGCCCTTCTCCTGCTCATGCCATGTGTGTGAGTGTGTGTGTGTGTCTGTCTCTGTCTCTCTCTCAAAAATAAATAAACATTAAAAAATATATAAATAAATGGGGATGCCCAGGGGGCTCAGTCACCAAGTGTCTGACTTCAGCTCAGGTCATGATTTCACAGTTCGTGAGTTCAAGCTGTGCATCGGGCTCTGTGCTGACAGCTAGGAGCCTGGAGCCTGCTTCAGACTCTGTGTCTCCCTCTCTCTCTGCTCCTCCCCTGCTCATGCTCTGTCTGTCTCTCTCTCTCTCTCTCAAAAAATAATTAAACATTAAAAATAAATAAATAAATAAATATCCCCACACACGAGCGCACGCGCGCACACACACACACACACAATTTAGTGTTTCGCCCGGGGGCATGTAGACCACGATGCTACCCACGGTTCTGTAGGCAGAGGGCAAGTTGTTAAGGGCCGAGCAGGGCTCTGCAGTACACACATTTCCTTTCCCAAAAGCTCATCCCGGAAGTCCTGACACTTTAATTCATTGTCTAACCAAATAACCTCACAAATCCATTTCCTCAAAACACAGAACAAGGCCGTTTTGTTTGTGTCCTTTTCTCTCTTGGAGGGTGGGTTAGGGTGGTGGATGGGGTGTGAAACTACAAAAGAAAAAGTCACAGGGAGTACCGAGTTTTTTGAAATTGGACTTCTCCTTGAACCTGTAGAATATTATCCGTTCAGATGCAAGAGCATCTATAAATCTGCCACCATCTCCCGCAGATGGCCAGGCTCTTGCGTGCCTATTTTAGACGGACTGTACACTGCACTGGGGCACCCACGCTGCAAGAGCACCAGGGGAAACCACCCCCAGAACTGCTCAAAAGAGGCCATTTTACACATAAATAAATAGTGCTGTTTCTGGAACTTGCAAAGGAAAAAGTACACCATGCATGGACTTACTCTGACATTGCCTCACAAACGGTAACGTTTAAATCCCGCTCTGCTTTGCTAGATGTGTGGTTGCGGACCCGCATGGCAACACACTTCCACACTTACGGTGACAGACCAACTACCAATAGTAGCAAGAACCTCCCACAGGCTCCCAGAACTTCCGGTACTGTAGGTGAGGTACCGTGGTTTGTAATCCATGCTCCTAGAAATTGGAGAAGACAGGTGGCATGGAAGAAAAGGAGCTCCTACATACAGTTGATCCTTATTATTTGTTGCATTTTTGTCCCATATAGTCACCTTGAACACTGGATTAGCAAATACCAAAGCCTGTTACTAGGGGACATACAGGATTAGGTTCCCTACATACCTCTGGTCACATTTTAGTCAACCCATCAATACATGACCTTATTCTATGTGTATTTCAGTTTTAAAACCCCTTATTTGATACATGTTGCTGATCCATTAGCCCTGCATCCAGGACCAACAGCACTATTAACTCACACCTGAGCAAAGCTGCCTAGCAGGGATGCCTGGGTGGCTCAGTTGGCTGAGCATCTGACTCTTGATTTCAGCTCAGGTCATGATCTCATGCTTCAAGAGCCCGCATCAGGCTCCGTGCTGACAGTGTAGAACCTACTTGGGATTCTCTCTCTCTCCCTCTCTTTCTCTCTCTGTCCCTCCCCTGCTTGCATGCTATCTCTCCCTCTCTAAATAAATAAACTTTAAAAAAAAAAACTGCCTAACATACACATTTTCTCCAAAAGACACATTGCACCTTATTTTCTTAAAGTTTTTATTGAAATTCCAGTTAGTTAACATACAGCGTGGTATTAGTTTCAGGTGTACAATATAGTGACTCAGCAATTCTATGCAATACCTGATGCTCATGACAAGTACCCTCCTTAATCCCCATCACCTATTTCACCCCCCCTCCCCATCCATCTTCCCTCTGGTAACCATCAATGTGTTCTATATAGTTAAGTCTATTTCTTGATTTGTCTCTCCTTTTCTCTCCCCCTTTGCTCTTTTGTTCTGTTTCTTAAATGTCACTTTTGAGTGAAATCATACGGTATTGGTCTTTCTCTTACTGACTTGTTTAGCATAATACTCTGGAGCTCCACCCATGTCATTGCAAATGGCAAGACTCCATTCTTGTTTATGGCTGAGTAATACTATTGTAAATAATGCTGCTATAAACATAGGGTTGCATGTATCCCTTTGCATTAGTATTTTTGCATTCTTTGGGTCTTGCACTTAGAACACTTGGCAGCACTCAGCACTAGCTTGGGGGCATTTTAAATAGTAAAGTCACATTAAAAGGGACAGAAATTACAAAAAGAAAATGTGGCCCACTGTAACAGACACAATACGAGAGCTGAAGCAAGAAGGCAGAGCATCGCCTAGTCTGAATTCAACCTTCAGCAACTCAGATTTTGGCCACTGTGCTGCAAATGACCACAAAGGTACCACGAGTACTGATTTGGGGTTACACATAAGCCTTACTAAGTGGGCAAATTTGCAAAACCAGAACCCACGAATGATGATCTATGGTATTAACCGACTTGGGAACTCTCTTAGAGTTATGCTTATGGTAATAAATACGAAATCTATTCAAACCTATCAGTGGTGAGTCTTTTGAAATCCATTTGAAAACGTAAGTATTTTGAGCTGCACTGCCTGCTAGAGGCAGTGGAAATACTGCCTTTGCTCCCCAAATTCCGCAGCCCAAGCACTGGGCAAACTGCTGACCACCATGGGCCCAGAAGCCTTGAGTACCAGCATCAACCACTACCTGTGTGTAATTTTGATCACAGCTGCCAGCCTACCCCCGACGGGATTTCCCATCATCTCCAGAAAACACTTCCTCATTTGGTCCCCTTTGTCTATTCATGCCTGTAAATTCTCACGGGCATTCTTTCACACCCTAACAAAGATCTCTCTGTTCTTCTGAATATATTTCATTTCCATATATATGCTTAAGATAAAATTCAAGATTGAAAAATGCCCCCAACTTTCTTCTATTCATGGCAACACCAGTGTCTTACACGATAAAAACGGAAGCATGACTGACATAAGCCAACTGATTCAAGATCCTTGCAAGTAACAAGTAATTTTTTTGTCTGACTTACCGTCACTACAGCAGACTGCACCACATCACGCCGCACCCCCCCCCCCACAGGAGCGCTTAGGGGCGCGGGGGAGGCGCCAGGGGCCCTGCGTGTTCCCTAGGATCACAGCTCTCTTCAGAGCTGCAGGGCAAGTTCAGAACCCACCAGCCCCAAGCTCTCCCAGCATCAAAGACACAACCACTCAAGCCAGGCAGGCTTCAAGGGAAGGAGCCATTTTTTTATTGTCTGCCTCCCCAATCACAGCCGGACAGCTTGCAGCCCCACCTTCCTGCCACTCGTCTCCTAAAATAGGAAGCCTGGCCTCTAACACTTCTGCTTTTTAAAAGTCTCAAAACTGGTCACTTTTTCAAAGCCTTTTTGACATCACAATTCAAGTTACGATTCCCTGTGTTTAATTATAAAGCTATGTTCACCACTTAGAACTACCTTCCTACCTTCATCACCCCCTTTCCTATACAAAATATTCAAAGAAAAAATGTTGAGCCATGTTTTTGATTTCACGTGGCTGACTTTGCTCTGTGCCCCTCGCCGGCAAAAGTCTGTGTCCGGGCCAACTGGTATGTGCCTAGGGCCTTTCCTGTTCTTTTTGTTTCCTTGAGTCAATTCCTGTCAGGTGCAAATGCTCCAGAAATGTAGAATTAGGACACAGGAACTCACCCTGAGTCATAGCTGGAACCCATCTTCTCTTCTGAGTCCGCATTGCGAAACAAACGAAATCTAAAATTACTTTCAAAACACAAAGGTGGGTGGACGTGTAAAGCACAGATGTGGCCGCGGCCACAGCTGGATATGCTCAGGCGGAACAGACGTCAGTAATAAACCAGGAGAGCGGCAAAGGTGAGTTTACATCCATCGCCAGTCCTAAGTGAAAATGCTGACATGAATATAAAGCCGCACGGCGCTTCCTTTGCTACCCATCCTGCGTGTGAAACCTGGACACACGGCCTGGAAAAGAAGCTGAAGATGTCACGGGGATGCAGGGCGGGTCTGTGACATTGGCGGTGAGCAGGGGAGCATGTGACCCGATCAGGGCAGGCTTACAGGCAGCACGACCAGAAAAGCTGTGGTTTCTTCAAACAGCGGGCACCAGCCCGACTGTCCCCCTGGGTCCCCCAGAGAAAGAAAACATTGAACCCACTGGCCCTTCATTCCAGTCTGCCATGAAGGAATATGGTTCATGGCGGAATCTGGGGCCAGCAGTGGCGTCACAGGACTCAGTCAGGTTTTCCTAAATTACATTCTTGTTATCTGATCTCACTGCAGTCTTCACATTTCAAAGCTGGATAGGTCTTATTTTTAGAAGGCACCAACCATACACTTGAAAAGGAGGGGCAAGTGTCTTCTTCAGAATTCGCAGCCACTGTGATTTGGTGACTTCATTCACTGCAGCTAACTGAATCAGCCCGTAGGGAGGCGTATGCACCACTCAGTCCACCTGAGAAACTCTAAGCGATTTAAGCCTACTGTCACAGTCAGCTGGAGGTCATCTCTCCAAACTCCCAGGGCACCTGGTATCTGTCCTAGGGCCCCACCTGTCTCTGCGAGGCAGCATGATCAAGACTCAAAGTCGAAGGGTCTTTATTCTCCAGGAAATAAGAAATCATATATTTTCTTTAAGCCAGTATCATTAGCACTCACCCAAAAACAAGAGTCCCACATTTATCTTGTAGTCACTTTCTTAAAAACCTCCTAAGCTTAGGTGGCTCAGTCAGTTAAGCGTCCGGCTTCGGCTAAGGCCATGATCCCAGTTTGTGAGTTCAAGCCTCATGTTGGGCTCTTTGCTGACAGCTTGGAGCCTGGAGCCTGCTTTGGAGTCTGTGTCTCCCTCGCTCTCTGCCTCTCCTCAACTCACACTCTGTCTCCCTCTCAAAAATAAATAAATATTTTTTTAAAACCTCATAAGCAAATATATTTTGGGAACAATTCCCTATTAGCTTGGGAATTTATTACAGTACACGCTTATTTTACTTAAGTGTTCAATATTTTCCACTTTTTTCCTAAAATTCAGGAAGGGTCCAGTGCTAAATAGTAAGATTATAGGTAATAAAGGAAAGAATAATGGATATCTTGACTTGTTTCCTGGAGTCTGACTGCCTGAGTACAAATCCCAAGTTTTCCATTTACTGGCTGTATGACCTTAGCCAAGTTACTTAAACTCTCTGAGCTTTGGTGAGGATAATAATAGTCACTACCTTGTAAGATTACTGTGAGAGTTAACTAGGTAAACCAAATCTGTTAAACACCAAAAGCTGTTCTTGTCACATAGTAAATGCTATATGTGAGTTAACCCTTATTTATTATCATCATCATCATCATCACTATCTCATTTCAAATCCTGTATCATTTGAAGTTATAATACTTAATTCATAAAGATACCTTTAAACTTCACCACATCAAATTAAAATTGGCTTTGTACAGGAAATGATACATGATTAAAAAAAAAACAGCTAACAAAAAAACTGTTTTTTCTCTATCATTATGTGGGCCTGCCGAACCAAAGTTTCTACAATGAACAAATAAGAAATCAAACCTGGGTGATTTTAAAATTCAGAAGAGGAGACGAAACTGAGAGAGACCAAAGACGAGAAGTGAAATATGGGTCCATCCGGGGAAATTCACCACTCCCTGGACTTGATGTGGCGGTGGCATCGGCCCCCACTCAGGACCCTCCCACGGGAGGAACGGTCCCCACCCAGGTGGTGCTGCAGGCAGGGTGGGACTAGGGTCACAACACAAATGCACACGTGTGCCCCCTGGGATACGAGGCAGACACTGAAGAAACTAGCCACTCGGATCAACCCGCAGAATAAATGTATTCAGAATGTCACCTCGCTTATATGAGACCATGTTTTACTCAGATCACAGTGATGGTTCATGTAAGTCACTTTGGTCTCTCCTGGTTCTAAAATCCAGTGCCTCTCTGTGTAGACTTTTTCATTTCCGCCTTTGTATTCTCTAGCATGACCTAATCGGCTACCAAGTGCTGGGATTCAAAGAAATGTTTGAAGAATGGCATATTCTAGTTAACTAAATTTGTCTAATCAATTCAGCTCTTAGGAAAACAATTTAAAAAACTTCCAAAGAAAAACAAACATTTTAGTTTCAATTCTTGTTGAAAAAAGTTTGAAAATACAGTTGACCTTTGAACAACGCAGGGGTTAAGAGCACCAATCCCCGTGCAGGATGGAATATTCACATACACTTGTGACCCCCGAAAAGTTTACTAATGGTCTACTATGTCCATAAGAAGTCTTACTAGTCAATAATCATGCCATAACATAACATTGACCAACATATATTTTGTATGTTATTTGTATTATATACTGTATTCTTATAGAAATGTAAGCTAGAGAAAGAAATCATAAGGAAGAGACACCTGGTTGGTGCAGTTAAGGGTCCAATTCTTGGTTTTGGCTCAAGTAATCATCTCGTGGTTCATGAGATCAAGCCCTGTGTCAGGCTCTACGCTGAAAGCTGGAAGCCTGCTTGGAAGTCTCTCTTCTCTCTCTGCCCCTCCCCCACTCCCTCTCTCTACCCCTACCTCCTCAAAATAAATAAACTTAAAAAAAAAAAGAAAATCATAAGAAAGAGAAAATAACATTTATAGTGCTGTATTATATTCACTGGAAAAATCCACTTATAAGTAGATCCTTGCAGTTCAAACCCATGTTGTTTAAGGGTCAATTGTACACTGATTAACTTTCATATTAATAAACGGAAGTACTGAACACTGCTTAATCTGTCTTAATGATCTGAGTTCTAAATAAAGTTCCTTAGGGTTTTAAGAGAGCTATATATATAGGGTTAGCAATTTAGAGGAGGCTAACATTATTTTCAGCTTGCAGGGACATAGGAAAGGCCACCTTGAGCACAGGACCCTGAAGGCACAGGGGGACTTGGTCAGGTGGAAACTGGAGGGGAAAGGGGAGAGAGGGCAGATGAGGCAAGAATGCAGCTCATGAGGGAGTTTGACGTGGAGAGAACGCACAAACTCCGAAAGCCATGAAGTCAGCGGCCTATTTGGCATGACAGCTGGTCCACATTTTCCGTACCCATCCAAGCAGGAAGGGAAGCATGAGCCCAGAAAGGTACGACAGAGGCAAACCACATGGAGCCTCCGATGACAAACGAAGGAGTTTAGATTTTAAGCCACAAGCAGGAGGGAATCACCAAAGGTTGTTCAGCTTTAAGAACACAGACTGGGAAGAGGAATGACAGGATCCAATGAGGGGTTTACTCGCAGAATGTGAGTGGTGTGAGTAACGCTAAGTACCATTTATAACATACTTCCTAGAAGCTCAACAGTCTAGCAATTTAATCTCACTTTATAGATAAGAAACAGAGACATCAAAGGATCAAGTGAATTAACCAGGTCAGTGTGACTACACAAAGTCCAGTGATGGCAGCCACAGGGAACCCCAGTATCCGTACAAAGGACAGAACACCTTGCAAGGTGCAGAGCAAGAACTCTGCACCCTTGCCTATTCTGACTTGAAAAAGAGAAGTCTAAAAGCTGAAAGGATGGAGTAAAATACAGTGGCATACATCACAGGGCACTGTCACAGGCATTACATTTTGAGGGGCCATAAAGTGGCTACGCTGTGTCGTAGTCTCCCAGAACTGCCCCCTATTAGCCGCAGCAGGAATCAGGAACCCTCCTCTGTTTTTACAGAGATCCAAAGTCAGGAAGACCACCATTCTGTCTTAATGGGATGAGATGATACACTTCAAAAATCTATCCAACTGTGCACACCAGGAAGAAGATGTGTAGGACCTCAACATCCCACTACTATGCTCCAGATAAGGAGCACAGAGAACTCAGCTGGGTGGAAAGCTTTGGCTCTTCGAACATTTTAAAACAAAATTCAGATTTTTATTGAAATACCACATGACACTAGGGAAGGCTCGAAAACCAGGGACACTGTCCACCAGCTCCATTACATAGTTTGAGGACTCCATGGCAAATCGTTGAGTTGCAAACCGATGACCGAACTCTTCTAATTTCTCCAGCTCTAAATATTATTGTCCTTGATACCAACCCAGTGCATCGAATTGAAAATAAAACTGTTAAATGAAAAGGAAAAGCAAAGTAAGACAGCCCAGGTTCCAGCCCCCTCTTCTCCTTTATTTGTTCAAAGCAGCACCACGGTTTTCAAAGGCTCACATGGGAACAGGAGTTAATATCTTACTTGCCTTAAGGCAACGGGCTGGATCTGCAGGCTTTGGGTGGCTCCTTCCTGGTCAAAGAACTCTAATTTAATTCGGTTTGCTCCCTGAAATCCAGACTCTCCTCTTTATTGCTTGCCACAAGGAACCTGGTGGCTAGCCTCAAACAGTGCCTAAATAAGTGATATTTAAAAGCGAATGCCAAAATCTGCCTTCCCTTCTTTCAAGTGCACGTTCGAACTATGTCTTCTTCTTCAAATCTCATTAAGGTATTCATTCCATCATGCCTTTCCAGAAAGGAGTCACAACGAAATCATAACAATCCTACTGGAATCACTTCCTTTCCAACAAATGAGATATTAATAAAGACTTATTCTTGCAACTGAAGAAAGGAACTAATTCATTATGAAAATGAAGAACACACATGCGTGCTTATCAGCCGCCCGTAAAATAAATATTTTCATGTGAAAGCTCTGTTTTTACATCCCAAAATTATTTCCAGCATTTGGCATGGAACCAGAGCAATTCAGAATCATTGCCATTTATAGCAAAGTTTAGGCTAAGTTGTAGGGCACACAACAAAAAAGTATACTTGCCCAACATTTTAGGGCCACAGAACCACTCAGAATGTCCCTACAGGAACAGACTCTGTCAGACTGATATCCCAAGCCCTGTGAGAGTAAAAGAGAGTCCACACGTTTCCACCGGAAGAGCAGGCAAAGCGCTAAGAGAAGCAGCACCACAAGCAACAGAAAATAAGTTTCAGAGAAGATACAGTCATCTCCTAAAACCTGGGACACCTGCTGATTGACACACCTACCTTCTCACTTCACTTCGGAGTATCCGGAGACCAGAAATGTCAAACTAGCTAAACTAAGGACAGCGGAGAGAAGGTGAATCCATCCAGTGTTTGAGAAAACATCTACATGCCCAGCAGAGACAATTAAGTCGTGGATCAAGAAAACTCCTTTCCCTAAACTTCTTAAGAAGAAAGTTTTAAATAAAAACAAACTAGCAAAATCATATAATTCAATATGGTAACACTGAATTGTTCTGACGAAATCAAGGCCATTCCTGTTGTCCGGATCTTACCAGCTAAGGGGCAAGACAAAAAGGACACACACAGTTGCCAGATTGTGTGGAAACGATCCTCTGGTGTTACACACTCCAGGGGCATGGAAGGCCAAAGGAGAGGAGACAGGAAGGCACTTTTCCTTAAGATCTTTTGAAATAAGGAAGAGACTCTGTCAGAAGCTTACATGCATTGGGACCCCTGGGAGGCTCAGCCGGTTAAGCGCCCAAGTTCTCAGGTCATGATCTCGCAATTTGTGAATTCGAGCCCCACGTTGGGCTTTCTGCTAACAGAGAGGAGCCTACTTTGGATTCTCTGTCTCTCTCTCTTTGCACCATTGCCTCCCTCTCTCTCTATCTCTCTCAAAAATAAAAATACATAAAAATAAGCTTAGACGTATTGCCTTCCAATACAGGCTTTTTGTTCTGAAAAGACAGCATTCACTTTTTCTTCATCTCCTCTGACCTACCCCACCTCCAAAAAGTAAAAAAAATAACCTCCAAAGGTTTTGCCCAACTTCCGGTTTATAGGACACACAGGAGTGAAAGAACATGGAACGGCCCCAAGGGAAACGACCCATCAGGCACGTCCTCGGTGTGCGGCATCTCCAAGGCACACAGCCTGGTCTCTTTCAAAAGTCAATGTCACCCAGAAATGTAAGAGGATGGCTCTAGGCCCTAGAATAAAGGGACAAAACGTTATTGCAATGCATAAAAACTGACTGGGTCTTCGTTCGGGGAAAAACTAAACAGTCAGAAAATAAAGTTTGCAGACAACTGGGCAAACCTGAAACAGGCTGGATATCAAATATTATGGACAATTATTGTTAATTTTCACATTTTGAAATTTTATTGTGGTTATTTTTAGAAGACAAACATTTAAGAAAGTAAGGGGTATATGTCACAATATTTGCTTACTCCAATTTATCTCACATTGAGCAAAAATATATACATATATATGTACACACCTTCACACACACACACACACACACACACACACACACACATCCATGCAAAGCAAATGCAGCACAATGGTAATTAATGAATCCAGGAAGTAGATATAGAGACGTACTATTCGTTCAATTTCTCTATGTTTGAATTTCTTTATAATAAAAAGACAGGTGGAGAGCCTTGGGCAAAATCCTACTAAGACCTTAAGCATGTGAAAACAAAGCAGGTATGTGTATAAGGAAACTCATAGGGGTGAACAAGGAAAGTTACATATTATTTATTATGTAACTAGCACAGAGATATCTATTCAGACTAATAGGTTACTTATTTATCTCTGAAAATTGCTACCATGTTCAGTATCTCAGATTTATGGGAGTTTCTACCATAATCTATCCCAGATTTACTATGTAAATAAAAACCATTCTATAACTTTATATGATAACAAAACTGTATGGCTCCGGTTGTCACAGTTTCATGTACAGCGTATTGTAAATATAAATACTCTGAGATAAGTCAGTCAGGAAAGATCACCTAATTCGGCATTTACGATTCAATCAGAGATCTATGACTGGATTTACCCATAAGGGGGAAATACAGCCTCACCTTTTTTCTCACCTCTGATTTTTCTCATATTAAGTTCTATTTAAATATCCTTATCATGCTAATAATCACAGTCCCACTGGTACTGCAGATGAAATGGAAACACTAAAACTAATTTCAGCAATTGAGAAACGGAAGCAGAGACTCGGGTGCCTGGATGGCTCAGTTGCTTGAGCGTCTGACTCTTGGTTTCAGGTCAGGTCAGGATCCCACAGTTTGTGAGTTTGAGCCCTGTGTTAGGCTCCGTGTTGTCAGTGCGGAGTCTGATTGGGATTCTCTCTCTCCCTCTCTCTCTGCCAAGAAAGAAAGAGAAGAAAGAAAGGAAAGAAAGGAAAGAAAGAAAGAAAGAAAGAGAAAGACAGACAGAAAGAAAGACAGAAAGACACAAAGAAAGAAAGAAAGACAGAAAGAAAGAAAGACAGAAAGACAGAAAGACAGAAAGACAGAAAGACAGAAAGAAAGAAAGAAAGAAAGAAAGACTGAAAGAAAGACAGAAAGAAAGAAAGACAAAGAAATAAAGACAAAGAAAGACAGACAGAAAGACAGACAGACAGAAAGAAAGAAAGACAAAAAGAAAGAAAGACAAAGAAAGACAAAGAAAGAAAGAAAGAAAGAAAGAAAGAAAGACAGACAGACAGAAAGAAAGACAAAGAAAGACAGACAAAGAAAGACAAAGAAAGAAGGAAAGAGACAAGAGAAGCAGAGAGATTATTAATTTCATATACTGTGGAGAATAATACGAATGATCCATGTATTTTCACTGTTTCTCAGAGTTCCCTAACCCAAGACTATAACCTAAGACTATAACTTCAGGTCTATATTATCACAGGCATCAAAAAAAAAAAAAAAAGGTAGACTTATTTCAATCTTTCACCAGCAAAACTAGTGGCATTTGATGAACTCTATCTCCGAAAGCTTGTTCTAAAACCCCCACAATAACAATAAACCAGAGTAGTGTCCCCTTACCTGTCGGGGATACGCATCTAAGACCCCCAGCAGATGCCTGAAACCACAAATAGTAGTGAACCCTACATATACTGTGTTCTTTCTGTATGTACACACTTGTGATAAAGTTCAGCTTATAAATCAGGCACAGTAAGAGATGGACGAGAGAAATAACAACATAGGACAATTTTTTCAAATATACTGTAATAAAAGTTACGGGAGTGTGGTCTCCTTCTCCTTCTCACAAGATCGGATTGTACTGCGCTCCTCCTTCCTGGGAGGATGAGAGATGAGCAGATGCCTACGTGAGGAGATGAAATGCAGTGGGCGACGCGGCCGGCACTGTGACCTAGTGTCACGCTACTCCTGACCTCGTGAAGGTGCCTCTGCAGGAGGGTCACCTGCTTCTAGCAAATGACACTATGAAAGAGGAACTGCATGTAAGGAAGAAATGTGCCTCTGATTCCTGACTGATAAATGTCACGAAAGAAAAAAAAAAAAACCAAGAGCATGTACTAAGAGACCCATTCCTAAATCAGAACAATCTAAAACTCAACTGGAGTCAAACCTCTCCTCTCAGGCACCCACAATGTGTTCCGACACCCTTGCTGGTTTTCTCCTGCTACAATGTCTTTCCCATATGGCAAGGTATTCAGGAGCGTCCTAAGGGGCTGTCTAATCCACCTTAGCTCATCCATACCGAAAATCAATTGTCAAGCCTCAGTATTTTTTCACTTGATAGGTATACACATTGTGCACATTCTGTTTGCAAGGCAACCTATCCGGCCTTTGCAGAAGGCATACACTTGTGTCTTCTTTACAGAAATGTGCCGTTCCAGGACTAACGGAAGTGCGGCACAGAAAGTCAGGAACAAAGATGGCTCCTAAGGCCATCCTCCACTCTTCTCTAAAATCAGGGCAAATGGAGATGAACTTCGCCTTCTGCAAGCCGACTGCTGAGGGAGTTGTTGCTAGAACATTTACAACAGAAGCAACTTGGACTGGTACAGAAAGGTCTAGACTTAGACGCTTCTTGTAACATCTCTCTAGAGCATTTGATCTTCACCAAACCGTGCATCTCCAGGGTCTCAGCAAGAAGCTTCTGCTGAGGTCATTTAATGGCCTACTCCTCGATGTCCTGATAAAGATATCAAGACCCAGCTGAGAGTCTCTGTCCCTTCTGGAGAAGCTGAAACAAAACCCTGGGTGACAGGAACCACATCTACACAATCCTTTCTGCCCAGGGAGATCTGGCGCTGGGGAGAGCTGCTGGTGAGGGCAGAGTACGGCAGGACCCCATCCTGACCCCCGATGCTCACTGCTGCAGCGATGGCACAACCCCTAAGCCCAGGGGGATTCAGTCACCGGTGGCTGAAAGAAAAACAGACGAGTCAAGTCCTCCTCAGCCTTGCTCAGGCTGTTCCTGGCCGACAACCACATGTGACAGGCAGTCTGTGTGTGGCCCTTCCTAAGGCTTCCTGGGCCACAAGTACCACACTGAATTTAGCAAAATGTGCCATCTCTGTGGTCACACCCACTGGGCTTTTCTCCTGTCATTGTCTTCCCCTCTCTTTATTTTTATAATCCTGTGTTTTGTGTCTCCTATAGGTCAAGCTATTTCTAGACACTACACTATCAATACGCATGTCTGTGTGCTCTGGCCTATGAAAAGAGTGCATGATGACTTTAGGGTTTAAAAAATTCAAAAGTGAAAAGTAAAAGTAAACTTTAAAGTGTAATTTTTTGTTTCCAGTACTGGCCTGATTCATAACCTTTTTTGTTTTAATTTTTTTTTAACATTTATTTATTTTTGAGAGACCGAGAGAGAGAGAGAGAGAGAGAGAGAGAGAGAGACAACATAAGTAGGGCAGGGGCAGAGAGAGAGGGACACACAGAAATAGAAGCAGGCTCCAGGCTCTGAGCCGTCAGCAAAGATCCCGACACGGGGCTCGAACCCACGAGGTCATGTGAGATCATGACCTGAGCGGAAGTCAGAGGCTCAACTGACTGAGCCACCCAGGCGCCCCAAAACTGGCCTGATTCATAATTGAGAACCTGGAGGGCACAAACTCGAGAAACTCTAAAAACAGACACCTGGGAAGCACAACCAAATCTGAATGTATGGTTTAAATTTTAAAAAGGAAAAAAAAAGAAAACATTTACAAAGTCTTAAACCACAGTCTTTGCGGTTTGTTTTTCATCTGGAAAGGATTTCTTAGTACTGCAGTTACATTTATACCAATGTCCTGGGGTGGGGGTGGGGTAGGGAATGACCATGTTCATTCTTATCCCCAGCAAATCCAGTTACAACCAAACAGACTTAACCGGCAGACTGAAAATTATCTGAGTGAACCATACAAATGTACGAAAAGCATATTCAGGAAAACTAATTTCAGACCATACTGGTTCCCACAACACTGCTGCAAATTACAGAAATGTAAAATGTATTCTTCTGAACAGCAGAAATATATAAATGCCAGCTGCTTTGAAAACATCTTATTAGCAAAGAGATCCACAATGTTTTCAGCTCTATGTCAGAAATTGTACCAAATGACTCCTACTCATTTACTAAAACCTCACTAATCGGGAGAGAAAAAGACATCTGTTCATTTTAAAAGCTGGAAATGTTCCCAGTTACCTATGAAAAATGCCGTTCTCTTAAAGAACTACTTCTTCTCAATGTCACTATTACCCCATAAATTTCCCTTTACTTTTCAGTAGTGAAGCAAATTGAGAATTCTCTGCTCTTTACTGCTTCATCGTGAGGAAGCAGCTTGGAGAGTAACTTTGAGAGCAGACCAAAGTAATCTTCCCCTTCGGTTCCCAAATGCCACACAAATTCCACCCATATTTTACATATAGCTTCATCTCAGGACCATCCACTATTTTTTCATCATAAGTGATACTTTGTAAAACATTATTAAATAGATACCATGTGGGGTTTGACTATAAAAGTGTCACCAGACTGAAATGCCATGGTAAAACTAAGGAATAGAGAGCTATTAAGTTCAGAGCACTTAGGAAGAAACCCAGGGGACAAAGCCCCCAAGGACAAAAGCACAGTGGGGCACAGTTAGGAAGCCTAACAAGAGGAACACAGGGTGTGACACAAAGATGTCATCATCAGAAAGAAAGAAGTGGGCATCTCTGCTCTGTCAGCAGCCCAGGCCACGGGAGGTCTGGGGTGGAGCCCGAGTCTGCACTTCTCACTGAGCTCCCGGGTGATCCCAATGCTGCCGGTCCGTGGGTCACACCTCGGGCAGCAAGATCTTCAACTGAGATTAACATACCTTTCTGAGGGAAGGAGTGAGGCTGTGCATGTGAGGAAATTTAGGTTCCCCAGAAGAAAGCCACTCTGTAACTAAAATTACAATTATCCCAGTGGTAAATTGAACAGACTGTAATTTAAATGGTCTTAATTACCCTTTTGTCTTTGAGTTTAGGACCCATTGCCTAGAATTTCAGAATCATACATACTTTGGATAAAGTTACAAATTTATTTTTACTAACAAATATTATTTTTCTAATCCTTTGTGGTCTTTCTCATTAAGATAAATTTCTAGAGGTGCCTGGTGGCTCACTTGGGTAGGTGTCCAACTTCAGCTCAGGCATGGTCTCGGAGTCCATGGGCTCGAGACCTGCGTGGGGCTGTGCGCTGACAGCTCAGAGCCTGGAGACTGCTTCAAATTCTGTGTGTGTGTGTCTCTCTCTCTGCCCCTCCCCTGCTCATGCTCTCTCTCTATCTCTCAAGAATAAGTAAACATTAAAAAAAAATTTTAAGAGAAAATTTCTAATACAAGTTACAGGATTCCCCTGAGATACTGGAACATGGTTATTACAGTTTCTACACTTCTTTGTTCTTCTCTAGACTAAACATCTGGTTTCTTCCATTATCCTTTGATTAATAAGGCTTTGATTTTACTATTTTAGTTGCTCTATTCAAAAACTCGTTGTATGGGTCTACATGTATCACTCCCCAGTTTATTATTTAAAAGCTTCAAAAAACTATAGGGGCGCCTGGGTGGCTCAGTTTCAATTTTGGCTCAGGTCATGATCTCACAGTTGGTGGGTTCAAGCCCAGTGTGGGGCTCTATGCTGACAGCTCAGAGCCTGGAGTCTGCTTCAAATTCTGGGTCTCTCTCTCTCTTTCTGCCCCTCCCTTGCTCATGTTCTGTCTCTCTCTCTTTCTTTCTCTCTCTCTCAAAAATAAACAATACAAAAATTTTTAAATAAAAAATGATAAATAATTATAAATAATGATCAATAGAAAACTCAAAAACATTAGTTTGCATTTACTGAATGTTTTCTGTCTGTCAAGTACTGGGCTTTAGGTGGATTATTCGCTTAAATCTCCCAGCATCCCTTTCTCATCCTCATTTTGCAGAACAGGAAAATAGGGCTCAGAAAGATTAAGGAATTTGCCTGAGGCCCCACAGCTGGCCAGTGGCCAGGCCAGGATCTGCATCAGGAAACTTCAGAGGTCAGGTCCTTAACCACTACCTGGGTCACCTCTAAAAACCACCTAGAAAATATTCTTCTGTATAAAGGGAAAACACATTCTAGGAACTTTCCTGACCATGCAGTTTAAAAATCTTGGCAGCTTAAAAAAAAAAAAAAGCCTTGGTTGAAATGTTAACAAATAATACAAATAAATGATCAAATCAAAAGTCTGTAGAAATCTAGCAGATCAAATCTACTCTGTGAAACAGAAGAGAAACCTAAGGGGTTAAGGACTCTTCAATTGCCTAGAATCGAAAAACTAGCCTGCCCAGAAGTGAGTATGGCCAGTTACACGCGCGGCCAGGAATCCGAAGGCGTTTTTGCAGCCAGTCCTCACAGGGTGGCTTCCGAATTAGGTTTCCGTATGAAAGAGAGGAAGGGCAGGTGAGCCACAGAACATGGACAAAACCACGCCCCCTATCTCCAACCAAGACCCCCAGTGCCTGAGACAGATCGCTGACTTAACTTGGCAATAAAAATGTCTCGGTACAGTGAAATTCATTCTTTTAAATTTGGCCAGGATTCTCATGGCTTTATTTCTTTAGCACCCAGAAAAGACCAGAACATTAGTGCTTTTAACATGGTTGACTGAGGATGGGCTTACTGTTACAGCAAATTTCACCACACGTTTGAAAAAAGGGAAGCTAGAGCGGACTGCCTGGGTAGTCATCAAAACTAAACGTGGAATGTGAGCCTTGATCACCTTTTAAAGATAAAGGTTATCTTATGACATCAAGATCAGTCTTGGGAAGAATTGGTGGCAGAGTATTCCTTGAGACTGCAACAGACAGACCCAGGATGCCTCTGGTTTTGATCAACATGGTTTTCTTGGGAATATGTTTTTGAGAAATGCATTAAGTTTCCAGCTCCACCCTTGGCTGAACAGAACTGTCCTCTGTTTTCCTTCTGAGAGAGAGTCTTTTGGTGCACGCTGTTGGATGAGCTAGGGCAGAGCCTTTATTCCTGAGCCCAACAAACTCTGAAGTGCTTGGGTAACATGTACTGTCTACTTCCATCAAACAACACACTCATCCCCGTGAAGACATCTCCAGGAACTCAAAAGCAACCACTCGGCCCCTGGAAAAATGGAATGACAGGAAAGATGAGAGCAGGAGCTGTTTCCCCATTGGTGGAAAAGTCTGGTAACAAGGGTCCTTTGTGTCCTACACTTCACCAGATTTTTGAAACTGCCATAGTCCATGAAATGAACACCTTTTAGCACACAGCCTTCGCTTTCTTCAAAAAAAACTTTAAAAAGCATAGTTTTTTTGGAGTATATAAAGGAAGGACAACCAAATCACAGAAAGGAGGGGAAAACAAAAAAGGACTATGTGGGCATGAAAAGGTGGATACTGATTCAGGGGCGGGACCGTGACTGGGATAATCTGAGGGGCTAAGCTGCCTTTGGTTGTGATTTTTGCCCCCGTGTTCTTCAGGACAGTGTAGTGAAGGGCATCAACTAGAGCCAAACTGCTGGGGGTGAGTCCCCGGAAGGGCCACTTCACAACAGAAAGATTGCTTACAGATTCCTCGTATTTACTACGGGGACGATCAGGATACTACCGTATCTTACAGGGCTTCTGTGAGCCTTTGACGAGATAATAAATCCCATGTGCTTGGAGCCAGGTGTGGCACGTGGTACACGTTTGGTGGGTGCTGCTGGTTTTACTGCACCCACATCTCTCAATTCCCATCCCCAGATCCTGTGGGGCACTGCCTGTCTCCCAACTCCCAGTTCCCTTTTGCGTTGTTGTGGATTTGCATTCATTTCTGTCCCTGGTCTTCTCACTTCACCTCCCTTTAAGCCTTTTCCTAAGATGCTCCAGGCACAGTCAATACCATATTCCAACCAGTGCACAAAGGGTGGGGGGTGGGGAAGGGGAGGGGGTAAGAGGCAGGAGGCAAGAGCTCTTCAGCTACAGTGGGGTTCACTGAGCCCATGAAAGAGATGAGGAGACTGAAGACCCAACAAAACCCCACCAGCAAGGTTCCAATGTCAGGATGGAGATGGCCTAGGAACCCACTTTCTGGTACAACAGTGCCACAGGGATCGTGTCTTGCTTTATTTCATTACACAAGTGAATGCTAGACCCACTGTGAGGCCATCTAGAAGCCTACTCAGTGATACATTGTTAACAAGAGGATGGGTTCCAGCTGTACTTCAGTATCTGAAGCGTGACTACACTGCTGCACTAATAGTCAGAAAATGATGATGGTGGTGGTGGTGGTGATGATGACGAAGACCTAGGGGCGCCTGGGTGGTTCAGTTAACCAAGCGTCTGACCCTTGATTTCAGCTTAGACCATGGTCTCATGGCTTCTGAGATAGAGCCCCATGTCCAGCTCTGCACTGACAGCATGGGGTTTGCTTGGGATTCTCTCTCCCTCTCTCTGCCCCTCCCCCACTCCCTCTCGCTCAAAATAAATAAATAAACATTTAAAAAATGATAATAATAGGGGCACCTGAATGGCTCAGTGGGTTGACCATCCCGGCTTCGTCTCGGGTTATGATCTCACAGTTCGCAGGTTCAAGCCCCATGTCAGGCTCTGTGCTGACAGCTAGCTCAGAGCCTGGAGCCTGCTTCAGAGTCTGTGTCTCCCTCTCTCTCCAGCCGTCCCCTGCTCGTGTTGTCTCTCTCTGTCTCTCTCTCTCTCTCTCTCTCAAAAGTAGTAAAACATTTTTAAAAATTTAAAAAAATTAAAAATCATAGTAATAATAATGTTGAAGGCCCCAAATCAGCCCTGGTACACAAATTCCTAGAGCTTCCTTAGAACTTACTCAGCACTGAAAACTTTGGAATTTTTACCAGTTCCCCTTGTGCTCTGCTGCTCTTTGGTAGAAAGAACTCTGTCCCAAAAGCTCTGTCCCTTCCAACGTCACTGCAGTGCATTGAAGCTTTCCCATCTTGGTCCATCTTGCATGTCAGAAATGTTTCTCTGGTGACATTAGGTTTGCTCAATATGTCTGCACTGATTAATCCACATCTTACAGGATCAATACGGGCCAAAAAAGGAAGGAACTTTCCTTCTGGTCTCACGAACAAGTTCATCTTATTGGCCCTGCTGTAAAATATACATTCGCTGGTCATTTATCAATCTCACAGATTTATCCCAGATCAAAAAGCAAGTGTCCCCAATCCCACTGTCAGTGCCCCTGGAACAGGAAGCAGTGTGCACCACCCTGTGTTCAAGGACTGCAAGAAGGCACAGAATCCCTTATGCTTCTTCGTGGTTTTGCTCTGGTCATTTCAACTACTGGTTAGGATGCAAATTGCAAACTGCCCCCTGTGTGACTTCATATCCCATTCTAACAACAGAGGATTCCAGTAAGGAGATCAGAAAAATGTAAAATTACCGAAGCTCTATTATTTTCTTTAGATACATCTATAGTCAGGTTATAATCTGATTACGAGTGATGGAAATCATTTGAAAACTCCTTCTTCAGTGAAAATAGTTCTTCTATAAGGCTGTTTTCCATAGCTGGCTCACCACCACCAAATAAGAATGGGTTAAAAGAGAGTTAATTTTTAAAATACTGGAAGCAGGACAAGGGGAGCCTAAGAGAGAAACAAACGTTATGAAAAGGCCTTGGGGCTAGAAACTCAAAACAAATGTTCATGCCAAAATGCCCCAAGCGCTTCCCTTGCTCCTGCGGTCCTCAGTAGCCACTTTGAGGACCTGCCTTTCAGAGGTACAGCCTCTGGTCTTGTCAAATTACTCTGAAGTTAGACAAAGGTAACAAAATTGCAATGCTGGATGTAAGATGGGGTGCCTCATGCTTCAATATTTTAAGTTACAAGATGGTGAACAATAAGACAGATGTTTCTGAAATCAGATGTGACTGACAATTATTTCAACGTCCACGTTGCTGAGGTACATCAGAGCCACGGCAGGCAGCTAGCTGCCTTTGGGTGAGTTCGCAGGAAAATTTAACTCTGAAAGATTTGAATAGGGTGAAATGCGTTAAGGTGATTTAGGAAAGAAACTAAACGTTATTTGCTTTGTTGTGATTACTGGGGTGTTATCACCTCTTTATCGTGCGCATCATCAGATTGATAGTGACAAACCCCAGGAAAGGAGCCGATTTCCCCCTATTCAACTCAGCTGGAAAAGGGATCAATCTAGGGAAAGATCATATTTTTCCCACTAGCTACAAAATGGGCATATATGGAAACACCATGCCCAACACAGAAAAAATACCCATAGGCAAAACAAACAAACAAACAAAAAACAAAACACAGAGCATGTCAATCCATCTATTACTGGCATCTTGTTCCATGGAATTCTAAAAAGCCACTTTTCATAGTGATTAATGTCTCTCTGGGGAGTTAAATAAGTGATCACCAATGACCGCCGGCAGTCCAGGCTAAAGCTGTGTTCCGTGGGCTCCTATCAGGTGGCCGTCTGCAAACCCTGCCCTTAATTAGATGCTGCAGTCAGCACATGGCCAGACTCCTGCTTGGCCGGGTCAACCAGACCAGACCATTCCTTTTGCCTAATTTTTTTTCATTCCAAAGTCTAGATACAAATTCTGGAAAATGCAACCCCTTTGCCTGCACACAACAAGCCCCCATCTATACACTAGAAAAACCGTGTTCTTCATGTCAGAGGAAACTTTGAGCAGGATATAGATTTCCCTGCAGAGCTGGAGACAGCAGGTTAAAATCATTAATAACACTCCTCCTCTCCAGAGAGTCCCCCACCAGTGTGCTTCCGTGTCCTTTCAGGGAGGAGAACCAAACCCCCGGCTTCCACCTCCCAAGATGTGAACATCTAACTGCATAATTCAGGTGTCCCCAAATCCAGCCTAGTGACTGCCAACTGATTCCCCACCAGCTCATGGAGGCCAGCCACCAAGCCAATTCAGTTCTCAAGGGACTGCAAAGGACCAGCATATTAATTTTGGAGGGACAAGAGAACTGAAAAACAGGGATAGCCCACCATAAAGAAGAAAAACATGGTACTTCGGCTGAAATGCTGGTTCTTACAATCCAAATGTGTCCGATGGTTAATCAGATGAGACAAAGACTCTTTTGCTGTTTGTACATTACCAGGCTCCAGTCTTCATATTTTCCTCCCAATTTTAATGAGATCCTCCAGCTGCTATTAATGTGTCATCCTTTTGCTTCTGCAATGCACTGAAAACAGCAATGTTTACACAAGGTGGCACCCATGCCTGGGAACTGTCAGGGAAGCGGAGCCACTGTCTGCACGGGAAGCTTCTAAGGCTGGGCAGAGTGGTATATGTCATGGAGACTTTTATACTACGTGGGCGCCACAAAGCACACATCCTTTCTGTTCTTCCAAATTAAACACAGACAGCCACGGTTCAGTTTGATTCTTAAAGCCAACCACAGCCAAGAGATTTAAAGTTAAGGCTTCCTTTCCACACCTAATGCATCTCACTGCAGGAGGATTCCAAGAGATAGCGTCTGTGCATGTGGTTATAAGGAATGGAATACAGACTCGGGTTTTTATTTCAGCCTAAGGCAGAGACTCTGTCTCTGGAAACTCAAAGCAAAGCTGATGGGGAGTTGGGGGGGGAGTCCCTTGACTGTCTCCACTTTTCTGCTTCCATAGCGGCTAAGCCCAGGGGCAGAACTGAGAAGATACTCCTAGCTCTTGGTCTCTGACCAACTCTAAACGTCAGCCCCCTGGAGGGTGGGTAGAGCTCCTCGGAGCCACCGCCTGAAATCAGCCCAAGACACAATTTCCTTCTTTTCTTTTTCCTTCCTTGCTTTCTTGCTGTTTCTTCTCTTCTGCTTATGCCTTTATAGCTGCCAGGAAACAGCTCACTTGGGAAACACTGCTTGCAACTGCGTTTTGCAGTGAGGACCTCAATACCTTCTCTCGCTCATTTTACAAAAATGCTGGTTGCTATGCTGCCATCTGTCAGAATCCATTCATTTCATTCATTCATTCTTTCAACATTATTGAGCATGCATTCTGGTAGGCAGAATGTTAAGATGGTCCCCAAGGTATCTGTCCCCCATTATGTATATGCACTTATAAGCCTCTCCCCTTGAATGTGAGCGGGACCTGTGAACCTGATGAAATATTACTGCCATGGTTATGTTACCTTACGTGGCAAAGGATTTGGCAAAAGTAATTGTGTTTCCCAGTTGGTTGGCTTTGAATGCATAAGCAGAGAGAAGATCCTGAGTGGGTCTGATCTAATCAAGTGATGCACCTTTTTAAATTGTTTATTTATTTATTTTGAGAGAGGGAGGGGCAGAGAGAGAGGGGGAGAGAGAGAATCCCAAGCAGGATCCATGCTGTCGGTACCAAGCCTGACGCGGGGCCGGATCTCACGAACTGTGAGAACATGACCTAAGGGGAAATCAGGAGTTGGATACTTAACCAACTGAGCCACCCGGGCACCCCAAGGCAATGCTTTAAAAAAATTTTTTTTTGAAGTTTATTTACTTATTTATTTTGAGAGAAAGAGAAAAACAGCATGCAGGGGAGGGGAGAGAAAAGGGGAGAGAGAGAATCCCAAGCAGGCTCCACCTGGACTTGAACTCAGGAACCACAAGATCATGACCTGAGCTGAAATCAAGAGTCAGACACTTTTCTGAAAGAGCCACCCAGGCACCCCAAGGCAATGCTTTTTTAAAAAACTGGAACTGGAAGAGAGAATATAACACAACAAGGGACATACGATAAATGGTAAGTACAAAATTGCCTGGGACCATGAGGGAGCCTCTAATTCTGGCTGGGGCAGGGTGGCTGAGGATATGCAAAGAGAAGCAGCATGCTCCCCAATCTTTCAAATGGCACCAAAGGTGACCTCATTTAAAACTCAGAGCTCTAGTCAACAACAGCATTGTGACTACGTCGTGACAGCCCTCTTGGGTCTCAAAATATACACTGACCATCGCCGTAAAGAATGCAATTATTTCTATAGGGTCCATCATCAAGTGAAAACTTCGGTCAGGGCTCCGTGTTATCAGAAGGAAAGGATCTTAAATTGTATCACTTGGGAATTTGTACATGGAGAGAACCTGAATCCTATAGAAAAAAAAAAGGGGGGGAAAGTAAGGATAGGATAGGAAATGAAAGAAAAAAGAGAAAAGAAAAGAAAAGAAAAGAAAAAGAAAGGGAAGGGAAGGGAAGGGAAGGGAAAGGAAGGGAAGGGAAGGGAAAGGAAGGGAGGGGGGGAGGGGAGGGGGGGAGGGAAGGGAAGGAGAAAACCAGAACTTTCTCATGGGCCTGCATAAAGGGAGCACTACGGTTAAAATACGCTACCATGCATGAGAACCTCCCTCAAAGGGCCTTTCAGTTTCTTGCTTCTCTGGCTTAGGGAGAAGTTACATGAACACAAGGTCCACGGCAAATGTCTCCTCCAGATGGCTCTCCCCTGGTCACCAGCAGACAAGGCTGCCACTGTCTTTGGCCATAACCGCCATGTGCTTAAGGAATGCTGACTAATCCCAATGTTTGTCCGGGCAGAACACAGGAAGCAGCCCCACCGCCAGGAATAAAAACGCATTCCAAAGTCAAATATGAGCTGCTTTGGGATGATGTGCTGTTTTGTGTCATCCCCGCCAGGGCTTTCCTCCCTCACTCCTGTTCATCATGTTCATTCCCTCTGAATTTCCCAAAAGATCTTCCTTCCTGCTTCACTAGAGCCATGAGCTCAAGGGCTTAGTAGTCAGCTTCACTACTGCATTTCAGCCAAAAAGAGCTTCCTACATGCATTTCATGAAAAATTTAAATAGAGAGGAAGGAAAAAATGATGTACTTAACATAAATAGAGCAAGTTGCTGTATGGTTCAACTCAAATGGATCCTATCATTAATCCAAATTAAATGTCGCCCATGTTTGTGGCACCTGGGTGGCTCGGTCAATTAACCATCTAACTGACTCTTTATTTCAGCTCAGGTCTTGAGAGCTTGTTTGGAGGCTCTAGCAGGGGAGCGCAGCTACTCATTCATATACCCTTGGCCCAAGAACGGTCCTCCTCTATCGGGGAAGGTCATCCTCTTCCACCGTGCGCGCAGCTTCGGGAGGGATGCACATGGAGCGGTGAGGAAGGGGACACCTGCCCAGCCAGCCAGATCAGCCCTATCAACCCCAGAAATCAATGGAGTGACAGATGTCCAGCCAGATCGCCCTCACATCCACTCAGGTCTTGATCTCAGGGTCATGAGTTCAAGCCCCACATTGGGTCTCAAGCTAGGCATGAAGCCTACTTTAAGATAGATAGATAGATAGATAGATAGATAGATAGATAGATAGATAGATAGATGATAGAGTACATAAATGGCTCCCGTGAGCAAACACTGATCTCCCACTGTCTTCAAGGCACTGAACAGGGCTCAAGAAGCTTTGCTAACATTCAGTCAACACAAGAAACTGAAAATCACAAGCTCTGTGCAAGGCTTTGAAGAGAGCCCTCTGTACCCATGTCCCAACCACACTTTTAGTTTTGTAGATCTATGTTAGAGAGCCAAGTCTCCTTCAACTTAGGGAGGAAGCCATCTGTGTGCAGAGCCCTCAGGGATGAAAAGCACCCCCCCCCAACCAAGCACAGCTACAGCTGTGCCCCAACCACAGGGCAGAGTAACAGGGCTCTATGTGGATGGCGGCGCACACCTCCTGCGGCTGTGTGAATCTAAGTCACACCGCAGGCAACTTCACCAAAGTTTGGAGGACAGGACTGAGCTTGAACTCCACCCCTGAAAGATCATTAACCTGCAGCGAAGAACTCACTCCGTCATGCTGGGGACCAAGGGGGCAGCAGCACGGAGCCTGCTGCCGGTTCTCTGCTGCCTACGGTCAATCAGAGTCAGGACCCTAATTAAAGAAGGGGGCTCTTCTCCGTCAGGCATATTTTGACTGGATCTTTTCAGTTATCTCATCATCCACTGGCCAAGAGAATCTGTTATTCTAACATTCAAGAATGAACTTGTCGGGGTGCCTGGGTGGCTCAGTCGGTTAGGCGTCTGACTCTTGGTTTCGGCTCAAGTCATTATCTCATGGTGTTTGTGAGACCGAGCCCCCCCATCAGGCTCTAGGCTGACAGTGCAGAGCCTGCTTGAGATTCTCTTTTTCCCTCTCTCTCTCAATAAATAAACATTTAAAAAAGAATGTAAATATTTAATGCATATTTCATCCTAAGACTAAGCAGAATCTTTATCATTACTGCTGCCAAAAAGAATTTTGCTGGCTGAATTTATTCCAACAGACAAGGAAAAGATGAAGAAAGACCAATAAATATCCCACACACCAAAAATGGAAACAAAAAATTAATTCCAAGCAACCAAAAGTAAATACGTATTTATCATAATAAGTTTTAAGTTACTTGGTTGATTTCGTTTTCTAATGTTTTATTTATTTTTGAGAGAGAGAGACAGCACGAGCAGGGGAGGGTCAGAGAGAGAGGGAGATACAGAATCTGAAGCAGGCTCCAGGCTCTGAGCTAGCTGTCAGCACAGAGCCTGACGTAGGGCTCGAACCCACAAACCATGAGATCATGACCCGAGCCAAAGTTGGAGGCTTAACCAACTGAGCCACCCAGGTGCCCCTTGTTGACTTTTTAAAAACTTTTACATCAATAAATAAATAAATAAATAAATAAATAAATAAATAAAATCTTTTACATCACTGACATTTGTTTGCCTTCCTTTTAAAAACTTTAGAACATGCACATAATGGCTTATATGTTTGAAGAGGAAATAATTGAGATGGAAATGCTTTAAAAAGCAGAAAGAGGATCCCACAGATAATTATTTTAAGTCTTCAAACAGACGAAGAGGAAAAGGTGTACTGTTTATCAGCCAACCAGACAATGTGGTCTGAAACTGCCCCTTCTTCCCTGACCGTGTCATCCAAAATAGTCTCCCCTGGCTCTTTCCCTGCATGTCACCTGTCACCATGGGCCATGATAGATCTTGTCTCCGCTGGCAGCTCCATGAAGTCAGACGCCGTGTTCGTTCTATGTACTGTGTAGGAAGCATCCAGCACGGAGCCTGCCATTCATTCACGTGTCCACTTTATTCATTTATTGAGGTCCAATATTTACTAAGCTCCTACCAAGGGCTAGACACTGTCCTGGGAACTAGCAGTACTTGTTATAAGAGACAAAGAAAAACAAGGTCTCTGCCAGCATTTGACGATGGAGGGGGGCAATGACAACAAACAAGCAAACAAAAAGAAACAAATAACAATAGCTGACAAATACCGAGTGTTTCTCATTTGCCAGGCACTTCTTTATACTCCTTACATTCTTGACTTCCCAAAGCGCTCCAAAATAGGTACTGGGGAGGGCTTTCCCAGTGATTTGCCCAAGGTCACCAGGCCAACAGGGAGAAACGCAAGAACCCTAACCTCAACTGCCTCGAATGTGGTTCCAAGCCACTGTGCACACTGTGGCGTAATCTGCTGCAGACTTGAATAACCTGGTCTTCAAGCCCATGACCTAAACAACTACCACGGTGTCAAACCCCTTGAGGGGGAGGGGGGGGTCACAGCAACAAAAGGATGGAAGCCAGTGACAAAGACATGGTGCTTTGAGCACCTTGCTATTTCATTCTGGGAAAGCTCTCACTTTGTGTACATTCTAAGGAGCCCCACAGGCCTGGAAGACGACCTACCTGGCCCACTCCAAGCAAATGCAGTGCACACGGCCAGCACTGCTCAGCTAGCCAGAGCACAAAAGGCCAAGTGTGGAAGACAAGAGTTGGTGCCCAGCACTCAAGAATCTACACTTGAGGGGCTCAGTCGGTTGAGCATCCGGCTTCGGCTCAGGTCATGATCTCACAGTTCGTGCGTTCAAGCCCCATGTCGGACTCTGGGCTGACAGCTAGCTCAGAGCCTGGAGCCTATCTTCAGATCCTGTGACTCCTTCTCTCTCTGACCCTCCCCTGCTCATGCTGTCTCTCTCTCTCTCAAAAATAAATAAAAACATTTTTTAAAAAAAGAATCGACACTTGAGTCTCTTCTGGCACTCAGGCTCACACCGCACCGTGAATGCCACCGCCAACTGTTCTGGAGCACAGCGTATTCCACAGAAACACTCGACAGGCAAAACTCAAAGTGGAAGACATACTCCAGGATCCAGGAACTAGACCTGCCGCAGACCTGTCTTCTCATCGTGCTGGGTCACTCACGTGAACAGCTGCGACACACAAGGTGCACTGGGCAGTTAGAGAATGTGTGCTTTGATCAA
>NC_043703.1:55022764-55037478 GCF_006229205.1 Suricata suricatta | reverse complement strand
CCTGGGTGGCTCAGTCAGTTAAGCATCTGACTTCAGCTCAGGTCATGATCTCACAGGTCTTGAGTTAGAGCCCCTCCCCCCGCCACTGGGCTCTGTGCTAACAGCTCAGAGCCTGGAGCCTGCTTCAGATTCTGTGTCTCCTTCTCTCTCTGCCCCTCCACTGTTCATGCACGCTGTCTTTTTCTCTCTCTCAAAAATAAACATGAAAAATAAATAAATAAATAATAAAAATCTAACTTCTTTATGGGTTCCACTCTTCCTACTGGAAGATGCCTTTCACACTCAAGCTTTTTTAACAGAATAAAGGAAACCTTTGGTTTGTTTGTTTTTTTTCAAACAACCTAAAACTAATTGAAAAGTTTCCCTAATATCCAGCTGGGCCCTGGAGAGAATAAAAAAGGAAATAAAAGGCCCTGGAGAGAATTAAGAGAAAGAAATATAAATGGAGCTTCTCGTGCACAGAGCAATGCGTGTCTAGGGCAGAAAGACCTGGTTTAATTTTGATGTCTCCACTCATCAGCTCTGTGGCCCGGAGTAAATCATTTAAACTGGGCCTTGGATTTTGGAGGCCATGATATATAATTTTTAGCCTTAGTGTAGAAATCACATAAAGAAATGAGCTGACTTCCTCTTACGCCAGTCCCTGGTACAGAAACAATAAATGTCACGTTCCTTTCTTCCTACGACCTTCAAGGAGTCTGCCAGAGTCAAGAGTAGGATGTGACCACTCAAATCAAGCTGGGTTTGAATCTCAATTTCTCCACTTAGTACCTGGACATTCCTCTCTGAGCCTCGATTTCCTAATCCGTCAAATGGGGAGAAAACATATACTTATCGCCTAACATCGTTTTGGGGCTTGCTGGAGAAAAGCCACCTAATGTGCACAGCACAACACTGGACTCAATAAATAAAGTGATTATCATTCTTATTGTTCTGAATTGGGAAGAACAGACACGAAATTAAAGAATAATTGAGGGACTTGATAGCTTCAAACACCTGGTTCAGATCCAAGCCCTGACGTTCACAGAAGATGGAGGTGAACGGGGAGTGTAGGAGGCTGGGATCGGGGACATCACAGAAGAGGCAGGAGCTGAGATTTGGGGATGACTGACAGGCACCAGAGTCCTGGAGGGGTTTTTTTTAATTGTTTTGTTTTCTCTTTTATTTTATTTGGCAAATGCAGAGAGGAAAGTAAAGGTATGATCAAAGGCAAAGTAGAGACACTTAACCCAGAACATATGGGGACATTACAGGAAAAGGCAGCTGGACCTCCAGGGGCCCGTGAGGAGGGTGTGAGGAAAACCCAGTGGGATAAGAAGGGTGGTGCCAGATTCCATAGCCATCAGATCTGCGGCAGGCAGCTGACCCTGGGTGAGCGGGCAGGAGAGAGCCGCGGAAGGAGGCTGGGCAGGCGCTGTGCCTGTCCCAGCTGTGACGCAGGAGGTCTGGAAGTGATAGGCCACATGGCCCTGGGGCTACAGCTGCAGCCAGGAAGGAGACAAAGCACTCCACTTTCGGCAGGAGAAGGCAGCTCTTTCGAAATGACAGTGTGCTTGGTGGGAAAGGAGAATGCTTTAGAGTCAGACAACAGAGATTCAAACTCCAGCTCCCCCACTTCCCACGTGGGGGTCTTGGGCAAGCCGCTTAATATCCACAAGCCTCAGTTTCTGTACTTGAAGGCATTTAAGGTACATGACATTGGGGCGTCTGGGTGGCTCAGTCAGTTAAGCATCCGACTTCGGCTCAGGTCATGATCAAACGGCCATTGGGTTTGAGCTCTGCGTCAGGCTCTGTGCAGACTGCTCAGAACCTGAAGCCTGCTTCAGAGTCTGTCTCCCTCGTTCTCTGCCCTTCCCCCAATCATGCTCTCTCACTGTCTTTCAAAAATAAATAAATGTTTTTAAAAATGTCTTTTAAAAAGAAGGTCCATGACACCTATCCTACGGGCTGGGGAGAAGAACGGGATCCTGTCTGCTCGGTGTCTGGTACCCAAGAGGAGTACAACAAATGCTCTCACGCCATGGAGCTCGTTAGCCTACAGCAGCAGCCCAGTGGTCCTGGAAAACTTGACTCAGTATCAGTTTTAACCAATAAAATAAAATGCCAGTCACAAATAGAATTAGAATATCTTCTAGTATGACTATATAGACAGTTAACAAGCTGCCGAAAATAATGAAAATGAAGATCGAGGAATCTGTCCACTACAATAGAAATATCAGTCTTCTACCGGTGAGGCACTGATTTGGCCATAAAGCCTCAATCATTCTGTGTTTTAAAGTAGCTTGTCAACCATGGGAATACACAGCCCGCAGAGAGTAAAATACATACTGCAAATGGTCTACTCTGTAAGTTGAATAATGGGCCTACTTTTCTAAGGTGTAATTTATAAACAAAAAAATGCCCCCATGTGTAAGGGCAGACTTCGCTGAGTGCTGACAGATGCACGCCCCTGGGCACTCCACATTGCCGTCAATACACAGACTATTTCCATCACAGGGGCACCTCCCCAAGCAATCGCTTCCCCACCCCCACGCCCAGCTTCCTGTCTTCTTTCTGTCCTAGGTCTATTTTACTATCATCAGTTAAGTCATGCCCATATTTTGTGTAGACTCCTTTCTGCACACGCTATATTTCAAACGTTTTAAATGAGTACTTTTGAGCATTTTGCCCGATACAAAGGAACAACAAATGCCAAACACCCTTCTGGGAGGGTTTCTTGGTGTGAAAGTTAAAAAGAGAAACCAAAGGACATACAGCCAAAGGACAGCAGTATGGGCAGTTGACAGAGATGGCCAGGATGAGCTCTTCTGATTCTAGACCTGATCTGACAGTAACTGGCTTGAGGCCGGGAGGGGCGAGGGATGTGCAAGTCACTTCATTTGTCTCCATTTGGGGTTACCCTTAAGAGATGGTGGGGCACCTGGGTGGCTCTGTCGGTCATGCATCTGACTCTTGATTTCAGTTCAGGTCATGATCTCACAGTCCATGAGTTCGAGTCTCTGTGCTGACTGAAGGTGCCAGCTTGGGATCCTCTCTCTCCCTTTCTGCCCCGCCCCTGCATTTACTCTCTCTCTCTCTCTCTCTCTCTCTCTCTCTCTCTCTCTCTCTCTCTCTCTCTCCTCCTCTCAAAAAATAATAAATAAACTTAAGAAAAAGAAAGAGAGACAGAGATGGTGTCTATGGTCCCGTATGAGTGGAGTGATCATAGGACTCGTCATCCAAATCAGGGGCTGCTATCATCCACCAAGCCAGGGCAAGCGGTATACACCAGACTGGATTCCGCATGATGCACATCTGTGCCCCTGTAAGAGCGCCCCCTATGATGTGTACTGCGACCCAATGTTCTCAGAACTGACGGTGTTGCCTGTCACAAAGTGGTATGTTTGGAAGCTGAAGTCTCTCACCCAGAACTCAGGAGGCTCATCAAGCAATCTACTGTGTGGAACTGAGAGATTACAAACATGGCTGCCAGGCTGCCAGAGGGAAGAAGGGGTCTGAGACCCCGAAACGCTAGACAGCACAGTGCACACACTGAGAACCACCTAACTAAGAAACCACCTGAGCGAGACCCGGGCTGCCTGATGACGCAAGCACTTAGCTGGGGTGTCCTATCGTTGTCATTCCCTCTCCACGAGGCAGACATCAGGGGCACAGGACCTCAGAACTCCCACTGCGCAAATGTCATCGTGAGACACCGAGTCTTCAGGGACATATCAAGGACTCCGGGGTGGAAGGGGAGGGGGCAAAAGCCAGTCTTTACAGCCACCAACTGAATTTCATAAACTAGATCAGACTCAGACACATTAGCACGCCTAAAGTTATAGCCTCCTTTAAAGTACTGCATAGAGGGGCGCCTGGGTGGTTCAGTCGATTGAGCATCCGGCTTCGGCTCAGGTCATGATCTCGCGGTTCGTGGGTTAGAGCCCCACATCAGGCTCTATGGTCACAGCTAGCTCAGAGCCTGAAGCCTGTCATCAGAGTCTGTGTCTCCCTCTCTCTCTGACCCTCCCCTGTTCATGCTGTCTCCCTCTCTCTTTCTCTCAAAAATAAATAAAACACTAAAATAAAATAAAATAAAGTACTGCATAGATACAAGAAAGCAATAATTGCTAATATCTGAACAAACCATAGAGTTTAGTGCAAGACTATACCCACAGGAATGAATGGCACAACTAAAATTAACTTTCACTTATCCAGGCTTTCTAAAGGCCAGCAAAAAACATATAATTGCCTAAAACTGCATGCAGAGAAGACCACCCACACCTCTGAGGGGGCTGTACAAAGAGAGAGCCATTCGCCTTCAATTGAACAATCAGATTCCTTTGACTTAGATCAATTTGCATCAACATAAAAAATTTGGGACATTTAAGTCATAAACCATGCTGCTGTTTTAGCCAAAATGGGCTGCTGTCCAATCCCATTTATAAGATTGCAAAAGCAATTATTCAGTGTATTGAAGGATTTGTAGGACAGAGTAGTAGGCATTTTTGGAAACCAAATCAATGATTATTACCTAACAAAACTTTTAGAATATAAACACTTGCATTACACAGAGAATATTCTAGAAAGTAAACTACTTCCTCACTTACCCAATGGCTCTTCATTCATTTCTCATAGTAGGGAATAAAATCTAGTAAAGTTTAAATGGATTGTTCAATCAGGTCACAGATTATGTAAAGTCTAACAAAATGTTACACCAAAACTAAAAATCTTAATGTGTATTTACATTTCTAAACAATCGATACCTTGGAGAATTTTTGAAAATAGTAATTGCTACTTTTTTAAAATGCAGTTCTCAGGGCACCTAGATGGCCCATTCAGTTACGTGTCCAACTTTGGCTCGGGTCATGATCTCATGGTCGGTGAGTTCGAGCATCAGGTCCAGCTCTGTGCTGACAGCTAGGAGCCTGGACCCTGCTTTGGATTCTGTGTCTCCCTCTCTCTCTGCCCCTCCCCCACTCGCACTCTGTCTTTCTCTCTCTCTCAAAAATAAATAAGCATTAAAAAACATAAAACAGAGCTGATAGCTGGCCATTACAAACAGGACGGAATTAGAACTCACCCCACCTGTACCTGGATCCCCTGCACCCGCTGTCAGACTAGTGGGAGAAAGAATTTAATTAGTCCAGAATCTGAGTCCAACTGAAGGATCCGCTGTTCAATCTTAGTCAACCCAGGACTGCCTGTCAAAATGCTCTGGGCTTGATTCTCATCACAAAATCCCCTCCTGTAGTCTGTTCCTCCAGCTCTACATATTCAGTGACACCATAAGAGAGCCTGGCAAAAGACTCCAGAAGTTTCCACAAGAGCTCAGACTCCAGTTCTGGCTCTGTCTTTACTGGGTCTACAAACCTACTAAGGCTGCCTAACTGACACATTTCCTTCTTGGCACCAAGGACACAGCCTACCTTGCAAGGCGGTCGTGAAGACTGAATGAAGAAATGTTCTACAAGAACTTAGATCCAGATGACATCCCCCTTTCAGTTCCATTATCAGTAACTCCGGGATGATACTGAATCTATCAGAAGGCTTTTAAAGAATTAACACCTGAATAAAGTTCAAAATAAATGTTGGATGCCAGGGAAACAGTGAGAAAAGAACAGGTACATTTAAGTCTATATACTTATTTCTTAAAGCTTTGCCTCCTTGTAGGCATTTTCTTACATCTTACAGAAGAATTAACTGTTGGGTGCCTGGGTGGCTCAGTCGGTTGACCATCAGTCCTCCAACTTCGGCGCTGGTCACGATCTTGTGGGTTCAAGCCCCGCACTGGGCTCTGTGCTGACAGCTCAGAGCCTGGATCCTGCTTCCAATTCTGTGTGTCCCTCTCTCTCTGCCCCTCCCCTGCTCATAATCTGTCTCTCTCGTCTCTCAAAAATAAATAAACGTTAAACAAACATTTTAGAAGAATTAATTGTTTAACATCTTCAGAGCAGCCACCAAAATGTAAAAAGATTCACGAATTGTTTTTGCCAAGAACATAGAAAAGGTTATTTATTTATTTTAATCTAGAAAGCGTTTATTTATTTATTCATTTATTTAATTTTCTAGAAAGCTTTTTAAATCAGTGGCTTTTAAATATTTTCTAGAAAACTTTTATCTTTTTAAACTGTTTTAATGTTTATTCTTAAGAGAGAGAGAGCATGAGTAGGGGAGGGACAGAGTAAATGGAGACATAGAATCTGAAACAGGCTCCAGGCTCCAAGCTGTCAGCATAGAGCCCGACGAGGGGCTTGAACGAACAAACTGCGACATCATGACCTGAGCTGAAGTCGGACACTTAGCCGACTGAGCCGCCCGCGCGCCCTTGCTGGAAAGCTTTTAAATCAGTGGCAGGACTCCTGCACAGGGCAGAGAGCTGCAAGGCAAGCCCTCCTCTGAGGCCTCACCTGCTCCTTCCCACCCTCCAATTCTGAAGCCAAAAACCAGTCTAGGTCCCCAGACTCTTGGCCTCGTCTTGGTCCCCAGACTCTTGGCCTGAATACCTAGTGCAGTTCCCCATCCTTTCCTGGGAGGCTCCTGGACTCATTCTTCTCGTCAGCATTGTCCCCCTCTGGATTTCTCTGTCCTGATAAAATCAAATCAGACCTAAGAACGCTGTTATATTGATGGCTGAATAAAGATTACAAAAAAACTCAGAAGACCTGGTCTTGGTTCAACCGCCCAGTAGCAACATAACCCAAAGAAAACCATTTCACCCTCTAGTCAGAGTTTCCTCACAACACAGTATTTAGCTCCGAATGTTTAGAGCTGGAATAATACCACCTACTCCACCACCTTCCAAAGACTGCCAAAGAGTATCAGTAATGCTTACACACGGTGAGGTCACGTTATACTCAAGCTTTCTGGGTATTAAAATCATTTGAAAGCCACAAAATTTCCAGGAGTTAGGGAGGGTTTTTGTGCTTCAAAAATTTGAGTCTCGGGGCACCTGCGTGGCTTAGTCGGTTAAGCATCCAACTTTGGCTCAAGTCATGACCTAGAGGTCCATGGGTTCAAGCACCATGTTGAACTCTGTGCTGATAGCTCAGAGCCGGGAGCCTGCTTCAGATTCTGTGTCTCCCTCTTTCTCTGCTGCTCCCCTGCTTTTGTGCTCTCTCTCTCTCTCTCTCAAAAAATAAATAACTATTTTTTTTAAATTGACTATCTTTTCTAAAGATAATGGAAAATAAAAACAATGGCAAAAGTCAATGCCAGGCACTGAACTAAGCACTTTACACATATATTCATTTACTTATTCCTCACGATAATCCCATGATTATCCCTCATTTTGTGCTAAGGAAACTGAGTCTCAGAGAGGGTAAGCACTTGCCACATCCTGGTGGAGTTAGGACTAAGACCGAGCCACTGTGTGCTCCAAGCCCCTCTGCTAATAATATGCCAACAACTTTCAACTATTATTTTACTGAAGAAAACAGTGACAAGTAAGCCCAGGGGAACCTTTGAGGGCAGGTGACGTCTACGGATGACTCACTGTGTGCCAGATCCCAGCTCTGCTCGGGGGTCCTGCACTTGCCCTCAGGAGCTGTCACAGCCCTGAGTGGTGAAGAGTATTTTCACTTCTAACAAATACAAACCTGAAGTTCAGTGAGAACTTGCTTCAAAAGTCTAAAATTAATAAACTGAGGAGATAATACATAGAAAATACAAACATTTTGAAGGGAAATGTCTAAATCCCTGCCCGTCTCCCTCAGGCAACGTCTGCTGGGCCAGCCCCTCCTTCGTGGCGTCCCAGAGCAGACACTCTGACGAACGCCACCCGTTGCTCCCCATACGGGTGGGAAGGAGCACCCACCGACCCAGGGACCTGGAGGAGGGGAGGGAAACCTTCTGACATTCAGTCGAGAAGGGTAAAAGGGGAGGGAATTATCCCCATGAGGAAGGAGCTTCATTCACAGCCTGATGCCAAGATCTCCAGACTCAGAATTTTATGTCACAACTAACACTGCATTTTTCCAAGGAAACAATAAGAAACCACCATTAATATGAAGGCCCATCTCTGCCAGGGTTAAATAGATGGTTGGCAGGAGAACCAAACCACCACTTACTGCTTTATTTCCACAGGATAATGTATTCCAAGAAAAACACTGCAATGAAAGACCGCTGTGGGTCTCCTGTTAGTAGGCCGGGGACTGTCCAACATGCCTTTCAGGATTTGGAATCCAATCTACCTGGGGCCCATGCGTGCCCCCCAAACCACATGCAGTAAAATCCTGAACTAACATGTTTAATCTACAACCACTATTAGTTTTATATCTTATTCTCCCTGACTTTCTATGTTATTAAAGGTTTCACAGTAGTTTTTGGTCTCTTAGGGACCGTGCACATGGCTGGTCCAGAAAAGTGTGACCTGAGAATTCTCTGGAGGGTAGGAGGTCTTCCGTCCATGCCAGGGTAGCCTCTGGGCTCCACAGAAACAGCCCTTTGGTGTCAGGCTGTGGGACTCTGCCTTGGTTCAGGAGCCTTCCCACCGCCCTGCTGTGTGATCCTGGTCAAATGACTTAAGTTCCCTGGGCCTCAGTGTCCTCAGTCATTAAATAATGGAGAGATGTGAATGGATGCTTTCTAGATATCTAAACTCTCTCTTCAAGTCACAGTAGTCAAGAAGGCATTTCAGAAGCAGATGAACGCGAACCAGAGACAGGAGGCCGGGCGGAATTGAGACAACAGCTAGAAGAGCGAGGGAGTTCCTACTACACTTAGAACACTTAGCAAGAATGAAATGAGGCCATACCTATAGTATACATATTTAATTCATAGGTTTACAGATAAAGCACTAGGAGGAATATCTGGAACAGAGAAAGCACTTGACAATGTTCTGGTATCAATATAACCATTGCCCTCACAATACCCCTACTAAATACCTATTATTCCCATTCTGCAGGTCAGGGCACTGATGCTCAGTGTTTAAGCTATCTGGTCAGATCCTAGAGGATGGGTAAAAAGTACAGAGACTAAGAGTGGGCTGTGAGCAGGAACGAGAAGACAAAACAGTCCATTGATGTAGACCTAGCACTTTCTGTGATAGGCATGGAGGATACATATAAAAATAATGGGGGGAAGCAAAACAAAACCCTGGCTAGCCAGGCCTTCCAGGCCAATAAAGGCAGAGAAACAGCTTAAACATGGGAAAAGTACCAAAGGAAGCAGGTAATAATTAACCAAAAATGCCATAAGGAAATACTGCAAAGGTGCCTTGGGGCCATGCATGATTCAGTGCTCAGATCTGCAAGGAGGCTGGCGGGAAGGCTGTGTAGCCTGGGGTAGGCCTGGGGGACTGGATGAAAAGAGAGCGGGGGTTAAGTAGAATCCCACCGAGCAGGCAGGAGGGGGAAGGGAGGAAAATGACCTGGAAAAGCAAAATGAAGGCGATGTGGAGGAAAGCCAAGTCAGTCTGCAGCCAATGCCCTTCTTTGAACTTGTCACTGTTGCCTGCAGCGATAACGTGAGTCAAATCAGCTACTCGGATGGAACCAGGTCAGACATACTGATGGCACTCTGAATACGGTGTGGCATCAACATCAAAAGCATGAAAGGATATTAGAGGAATACATTGTGTAGCAAAACACCACGTCTTGCACAGCAGGGGTCAGCTGTCAAAAGCAAGGCCACAGAAGAAACCGGAGGATTAAAAACCTTAAGATGGGGTCTCTTCCAGCCCTTTTGGGGACAACAGTGAAGAGGAAATTCAAGACTCACGGAGTTGAAGGGTCATGGCCCTATTCATCTCTCAAGGTGTCATGATCCCCCTCCAGCAAAAATATTGAGGAAACACAGCTAACGGAAGAAAAGCAAGCACGATGGAAGGTTCCAAACCCACAGAGCCTGATCCTGGTAACCAAAATGTCCTGGCAGAGTTTTGGGAACTGCAAACGGGCAACATATTCACAGAGGAGTAATTTCTCATCACGCAAAAACATAAAATATTGGTTATGTAAACCAAATATCATTCTTCTCTAATTTGATTTTGTTTTCCCCTCACCTAGAGCCTCGTCTGTGGCCGACAAAGGAGCATAGGGTTGGGAAAAACAATGAACCCAGACAACAGACTGATTATAAAAGCATCTCTCCTCCATTGCATTGCTGGAGTGGGCAAGAGAAGCCAAGTTCTCACAGCTCGTCAACTTTCTGTTCATGTAAACAATCTCACTTTATTTTCGAATTACTTTGTGGGAACAGATGGTTTCCAAATGCACGACTTCTTACTACGGTATATGGAAGCAATACTACTGAACTCTTAAATTAAGATGAAAAAAACAGGCATACTTCCAGCTTGTCTATACTGGTAGACCTACTTTTCCCAAACTAGTGCTTACTTGGAATTCTGACCTTTTTTTTTCTTTTGGTTAAACAATTCACATCATATAGAAAAAAAAATCTGTCTGAAATATCATAGCAACTGCAAGTTTTGGAATTCCGGTGAAAACAAACAAAAAACTAGGAGTATCTTCAACAGAAGCCTCTAAACTTCCTACAGGCTATATAAAAATAAAGGCATCGGCATGTAAATACACAGTTAGGTTTTATGCCTTATATCCTTAAACCCTTTATGATAGATTATAGTATTATAATTTGGAATAATCACTGCAATTAACACCAAATTGCCTTAATCCTAACAACTGACTCAATCACTGGAAGACTTCACAAACTGGTGGCATTCCCAGATCTGAGCCCAGGGCAGTTTCTCCTGATGTCTCTCTCAGGCAGAAGACTCACTTTCCAAAACACTAAGCCAACTCTGGAAAGGAGCATCACAAACAGGTTTTTGTGAGGCTTACACAAGAGTTCAAGTTAGGTGGCCTGACTGGTGAACCCACAGGCAGGTACCGTAAGTTGAGCTGATAGCATTTCTGTTATTTAAATTACCAAGTCTCTGGAAAAATAATCGGGACCGCACTGGTGGTACGGGGGTGACTTCTGGGGAGAAATGAAGAAGAGAAAGTAAATGGTGCCCCTCTAAACAGAAAACATCCATCATCCATCTACCTACCTATCTATCTATACCTTTATTTACACTTACCTATTTTGCATACTTTTGTAGATAGATAGATAGATACACAGAAAGGTAAAAGTATGAAAAAGTACACAGAAAGAGGGGAAAAAAAACTTATGTCTAAAAAAAAGCTATGATGACACTGAGGATCAGGACAGAAAACGTCCTTGGACACACCAGAAGGACAAGAGTAAAAGGAAAATTGACTTCTGGACTGATCAACATTAACACGGGCTTCAGGAGGCCTCTTACCCTTTACATGATCACCACAAAAGAATCACTAAGCCACAGCATGAAAAATTAAAGTTTGAAACAGAACTCAAAAAAAAAAAAAAAAAAAAACCTTTTAGTCAATGATTTAATTAAAAATTTAAGAAGTGAGATGTGCCCAATTTTGGCCTAATGACCTACATGCACCAAAAATCAAATAAGATGTCACAGTGACGGAGAAACCATCCAGTGGGATCATTTCAATGATGAAGGGCCATTTCTTTATAAAGTGGCACAGCCCAAAAATTCCCAGAGGTTTTGTGGCCTATAATTGTACACCATTATTCTAGAAAACTTGATTAGTGTGCTTCTGTCTCTTCAATAAAGAGCAGTCCCCGATGCAAACACTGAGAACAGCACTGTTTGTTTCTGCCATACAGACACACGGAAGAGCACGTGTGGACGTGAGGCAGAGCCACGATACACATGGAGTTCTAGATGTTGTCAAAGCTTTCACCATTAGAAGTCCTCTACGCCTTAACAAGGAAGGGACTGATCAACAGAAAACAAAATATTAGGAAGGAAAGGTTATGACTGACCATTTATGAATGGAGAAGTATTCAGAATACACATTAATAAATACGGACCTTTATGAGAGTGACTAGCACAATAAATGCCAGTTACAGCAATAACTAATAACTAATAAATTCAACCCAATGGCAGGAAAGTAATTTGAAACTAGACATAGCTATAAAAGAACTGACATTTTAAGAAGATACCTGATTTCCAAAGTTTCATCACATGTATGATGAAAACTCTTTGTGGTCAAATTCATGGAACAGAACGTGTTCTTGACAATACATAGTTTACCCTATCCAGTCCTGGGTGAATTCCAGAGATTAAAAGGGCGCTGATCTCCCAAGGATTGACTGCTGGAGGATGGGAGCAGCGGATGTCAGCATTTAGCAGATAAGCCTGCCTACAGATCTCAGAGAAGAATCTCTGAATCTGTAGAGCTCTCAAATGAGAGCTAGCTCAGGCAGACCAGGCTGTTAGTCCCACAGCTTGACAAATCCCAGGCCTCAGCCATCTACATACAGAGTCCTCAAAGAAAAGGTCCTAAGAACCCTGATCTCTGTTAGGTCATGTAACATGTGAATGGTGACAGTGGGGAGAGAAGACAAGACCAGAGGCACAAGCTTAAAATGCTCTCTCTGTTTTGTGCACAGATCTTAGACCATCAGGTTCTCACTCCACATCCCAGATACCTCTCTTCAACCAGAGAAAGTTCATGGGCATTTCTATCCAAAACCAGTCCATCCTACAACACCTGATGCAAACCCTCCCTCTGCTCTGAAAGTCTTTCCAAACCAGCCTAACTGGAAAGACCTTTTCTTCTGAATTTCACAGACAATGTCTATCTATGCTATTCAGCATCTCGCTTTGATCTGCTTTGAGGCTGCCGCAACTTCCTGAACTGTTACCTAACTTCTCATGCATTCCTATCTTGTCCTCACCTTGCAGTCTCCTACGTTCCGCACGCGCACATACAGCAAGCAATGACTCACTTTCTATGCCAGATTTCTATATTCCTGTCTGAGTAGGCTTTTCATTTCCCATACAGTGTTTCCTACTTCCAAACACCTCAAAAAGATACTGGCATGATATACTCCGCCCACTCCTTAAGGACACCAGTTTTTACTGTCTGTCCGTCAAGTCCAAGGGCTTCCTTTTTATATTCGAGCACCTCCTGTGACCGATCTGAGGCAGACACTTTCTTTTCTTCCTCCCCTTTTCAATTAGCTTCTTCTCATATTCCATACCATCTTCAACTTCTCATCCCGAAATGACGCACTTAAGAAATCAGCATTAGGGGAAAAAAAAAAAACAGTTTGCTTCCCCAGTGCATGTATTTGTGTACTTCTTTTATATCAGTCCCAATTTTATGCTTCAGGTTATATTTATTACCAGTCATCCTTTGTGCTCTTGTTGCAAACCACCTCGAGTCACCTTAAATCAAGGCAGCATGCATATTTCTAAAACAGAGATGTTATATTTATCCTATAAACCTTCCTACTCATTCTGCAAAATCAATTTCCTCATTTTTCTCCCAATCCCCCTCCAAATAGAATGGGAACTCCCTATGAAAGGACACATGGATTCTCTGACGGGCACGGGCACCTCTGATGCTTCGAACAGTGCCTGACACTCAGCGGTGCTTGGTGGGTACTTGTGGAATGAACGTTGGCTGAATGAACCTCCAAACGGTCTCCCGGACTCTGCTCCTTCCAGGTCTTCTCTGTTTCACAGGAAAATGGTCAAGAATATCAGTGCCAAAGTGAAGCCACTAGGGTCTAACCACTGGCTCACCATCTAATCAGGGGCATGATCTTGCGCCTAGTACCTGGAGTCTCTCCACCCCAATCTCCCCAGCTGTAAATGAGGATCCCGGTAGGCTTCTAGTGAGGACTGAGCGGGATGGTGCAGATAAAGGACTCCGCACATGGCAAAGCCGAGTGCTAATCGCGGCTCTGTTGTTCACGCTTCTCCCATTCAGCCAGTGTCACCTGGGCCACCACCCCTGCATAGCTCACCTTTCTCTTTCTCACCTGCAGAAAGACTAAATTCTGACAACAAAACTATTTTGACTCAAATATGAGTAAATCAACAGGCTCAAAGTGAGGGCTTGAGAGTTTTCTTCCTGTGAAAAATAGGTATGCAGGTTAGTGACAGAGCTTAGACATCTACTAGGTGGCCAGGGCCTCTATGTCTGTACTTCTATCTCAGTTTTCAACTCCGTTCGGATCGGCTACATTGACCAAAAGTTCAGGTCTGCACACGGGCCCCCAGAAGAGTTACTTTTGGAGATTCATTCAGCCAACATTCATTCAAATGGCCTGTATTAGACAACCCAACAGTGAGAAAAAGCTCTCTATATCGTTCGCTGCTTTACAAAATTTGTGGAAAGGCACACTTTACATCTTGGGTCTTTAAGAATCTTCATGTGCCCTTCTGATTTGAGGAGCTGTTCTGTAAACTAAATATTTACCCGAGAAAAACCACGATCTTTATTGTACACATTCCTACTCGTACTCGGCACTCTGCTAGAACTCTTCCTATGCAAGCAATGTTAACACCGTGCGAACTGGGGGTGATTTTAACTCTTGCTTTCTTTTGATTTTTGCTCTTCCAAATAAAGAACAGTGATCAGTAAATATTTCTTTAGAACAAAGGGCAGAATGCATTTGATTCACAGCCAGCTGGTGACCTGAGGCAAAGATGCTTTGCAGAAGTGACCCTTGAATACACTGGGGTACTCAAATTTCACGTGAAATAACTGGCTACCTTGAATATACTTAAACTTTTCTGGGATGTCTGACGTTTCTACAAACTTTGGTGACCTTTCCTGGCCCATAACTAATACTGCATTTTTTGGATGTTGTTGTTGTTGGGAAATTACTGTAAAGACTCTGAGTTTTAACTAGTGAGAAATTTCTGAGCATTAAACCTA
>NC_043703.1:54972579-55022664 GCF_006229205.1 Suricata suricatta | reverse complement strand
CCGCCGCCGCCGCCGCCGCCGCCGCCTCCCCCGACCCCGCTGTTGGCTCCGGCTCCTCCGTGATGCTGATGGTGGTGGGGATGGTGGTGGGGATGATGATGTGGGTGCAGAGTTGCCCCCGAGAGGGCAGGGCCGAAAGGCTGGGGTTCGCTTCCCGGCGTCGCCATCTTCTCCCGGGCCCCCCCGCCCCGCCCCGCCGCTCCTGCGGGGGGAGTCGCAGCTCTCCCCCGGGAGGGAGAGACGGCAGCGCGGGCCGAGTCCCTGCAGTGCCCACCGAAAGATCGTGGAAGGAGGGGAGGAGGGTGTGGCGGGCGCGCCGAACGGGGAGCAGTCGGGGAGGCGGCAGCGGCAGCTCGGTCTCGAATGTTTCCTGTCCCCGGGAAGCTAAGGACTGCGGCGGCGGCGGCAGCGCGCATGTGTCTCCTCCCGCCCTTGCTCCCTCCTCTCGGCGCTCTCCCCTCCTCCGCCGCCGCTCTCTCCTCCTCCTTCCCCAAGCCGTCAGTCCAGCCCGGAGCCTTGCCCCGCTCCGAGCCCGGCCGGCCCCCGCGGCTTCGCGGCGCTCCTCCCGGCAATCCCGGTGGTTCAGAGGGCCGGACGCCTGCCCTGGGGTCACCTTGGTTTAGGCGCCGAAGACCTCTGGGGTTCTTTTTTCTTCCCAGGGTACCTTGGGGGGCGAGGTTTTTAGGAGGTCTGAGAAGACGCCAGCGAAGCAATAAATGGGGTTTGAAATACAGTGAAATACGTGGGGAGGTGAAAGGTTATTATCTCAAATTTGCGAACTGCTCTGCCTCTTTGACCCAAAACTCCCGGAGAGGCGGTTTTTCACTGTGGGGTCAGACAAACAGACTAGCCGTGCCCCTGGCATTGGAGGACCTACAGTGAACCAACGGTGGTCTAAGGAGCCTACATGAATTGTCTCATTAATCCACGGATCCCATGAGCGGAAAAGTTGTTTCCTTAGACTACAGAGGAAGTTAAGAATCTTGTCTAAGGTCATCCGTGCAGTCGGAGGCGGAGCTGTATATGAACTTGCAGCCCTCAGAGTGTCGGATTGCCCGCCTTCATATGTACTCCCAGGCTGGAGAAGAGACAATAGTAGGGTGGACATTTTTCTGAGCGATGGGGGAAAACTGTAGACACAGGAAGGAAGGACTTTCAAAATGAGGGTAGTTTTTATGACAGACAGAATCACAGCTGGCTATGACTGACTGAGCCCTAGAGTTGGATGGTGCAGTTTTTATGACAGAATCACAGCTGGCTATGACTGACAGAGCCCTAGAGTTGGATGGTGCAGGGAAAGGTAAGAAACCAGTGGCCCAACTAGCACATTTTGAGCCTGTGCACGGTACCATCAAAGTGTCCTCGTGATGCCTCTTGCTGCCTTCAGAGGACATCAGGACTGATACGTAAGCTAATTCACGTTCTGCCCAGACCAAGGCTAACACACCAGTGGCCACAGAACATCTGACACCTTAGGGCAGAAGACTGAGAAAGCCCCACTCCTTTCTGAAGTTTCAGGTCCAGCTCTCTAGGTCCTTTATTTTTGCGAGATAAGCGACTTGGCTAGGAGAGGTGAAAGTAAATGTACAAAAATGCTACAACCTGGGAGGTAGGTGAGCCCATCTTTTAAATGGTAGTTCAGAAAACTGAGGGCCTAGGCAACAGGCTGGAACTTGTGACTTCATGGACTTGGCACTAAAGTACGACGTGATCTATGCCACTTGCATTGACGGCATGCACAGTCGCCCTTAAATTCTACAGGACTCTAGGTGGAGAGTAAAATATTCTAATCTCCTCGGAGGAGACAAGCGCCACCTGCTGGTATCCTCCACCCAAACTTCCTCTCTCACCACCTTTTTATCTCAACCTCCTAGAGGTTTAAAAACCAGGCTTGAGGAAGGGTGCAAGGGCGGGTAGTGGTAATCGAGGAGGGCACTGGTGGGGAAGAGCACTGGGTGTTTTATGGAAACCAATTTGACAATAAACTATTAAAAAAAACAATAAAAACCAGGCTTGAAAATAATAATAATAATAATACATAAATAAAAGAACACTTACATCACCTCTAAAAACTAACATACCGTCCCATTTCTTCATGGTCTTTCCACAAAAGGTGAGTGAGAAACAGACACATAAAAGATATTCAGTTATTATCTTCAGCTTAAACCAAGTGGTAGGCTGTGTGATCAAATTGCAAGGCATGGGTGAGGATGTCCAGCAAAGTGCAAGTTTCGTTCAGACCACAAATTGTGGGGATGCACCAAATAGAGCATCATTTTTTTCTAAAGACAGCAAATTCTTTTTTAGAGGAAATGATGGAATAGGAGTTTAGGATTTGTTTTTAACAAGTGATTGATCCTCATGTTAAGTTCACCAAGTCATTATAGTTTGCTTTTTCTTCTACAGATTACTAATGGGTAAACTCCTTGGGGGAGGGACCCGTTCATCTTTGTAATTCCCACCCCATATCTAGAGTGGTACTTTGTGTGTGAGGAGTGCACAATGAATATTGGTAATTAATCATTGCACAATAGGAAAAGTACACACTAAACCTATCTATTGCACAATAGACAGCTTGCCATTTGTTGATATGTCTTTCGAAATATGTTCCTGAATGGAGATTTTCCTTAAAATGGTGGAGAGGACTTGACCTTTAAAACTCACCTTGATTATTTCTTTTCTTTTTTAATAAGGTTTTTTTTTTTTTTGAGAGAGAGAGAGAGAGAGAGAGAGAGAGAAAGATGGAGACAGAGAGACAGAGCACGAGTGAGGGAAGAGGCAGAGAGAGAGGCAGACACAGAATCCAGAGCAGCTCCAGGCTGAGCTGTCAGCACAGAGCCTGGCACAGGGCCTGAACTCATGGGCCGTGAGATCACGACCTGAACCAAAGTCGGACGCCCAACTGACTGAGCCACCCAAGCACCCCTGACCTTGATTATTTCTAAACATTCAAGAACTTGATAAGCTATTTTCTCTTGCTGTCTTTCTTCTCTATTTTTTCAATAAGATGGACATAACTGTTTTGTTACATATTCTTTTTACTTCTTCTGAAAATACCCTCTTCCCATTCACTCTCCCCACTCCATTCATACAGTTCTTTGATAGCAGCCATGCTATGACATTGACCCAGCTGGTGGTCTTGGTTACTCCAGAAGTGGATTCTGACCAAATGACAGAGCCCCCAGGGGACTAGTGTATCCTGATTATGTATGAACCTTAGATTCTGACTGTTCCTGATTTGCATCTTTCGTTTCTATGAGCTATCTAGTATATTTTCAATACATTCTATTGTTCACCTCAATCAATTTTACTTGGTTTTCTGTCAGTGCAACCAAGAGTTCTAATTAATATATTCAATTTACCATATCGTAGTCTTTATTCCCCCTTGTTTTCCTATATGACCTCATTTTTGGACGGTCCACAAATAATCTTATATAAACTATTTAGAAATGTCAGCAGAGTTTTTTCATGCTTTGTCTTTAGTACCTTTCAATCATTTTATTAAGTTATCAGAAATTAGATGATCGAGAAAATGGGGGAATAGAAATACTCTCAAATTAAAATATTGGCTATTCGGAGCAAACCCATCAGTTTCATCAACAAATCCTCTTGTGCTCAGAAAAGATACCAGACCCTTCCATAAGTTAAAACCCAATTCTTTTATTCTTGCCTGAAAAATAGAGCCATGAAAAAGCTTATAAAATTCAAACTTATTAAGAACAGCAGATAGATTTGAGCAGGGCTCTTTATCCTATACAGCCTTCTCAGAAAACCACCGAGAATTCTCTTTTGGTGGGAACTCAAAGCATTTGCTGAAGAGATGGTCATGGTCACCCAGTTTTGTCCTTCACAGTCCTGACCGTCCCCTCCGGCCATAGCTAATTAGATAAGAGGGGCTGACCCAAGATCCAGTCAGCCCCAAGCAAGGGAATTCACCATCACACTCTCCTGAAGATTTAAGCAAAAGACACCGTGACCATAGTCACAACAGCTGGTCTTGACAACCAGAGCCCGGGCTTATTCACATCTTTTTACCCTGATACTCTCCAACCTCTCTGCCTCAATTTCCTCTTTCTTAAGAAAGGAGCAAGCATATTCCCTGCTTAACACCACCCTTTTGGGTTAATCCTGCCACATGATCTCATACTTAAGTATTCTCTTTGTACCATATCAGTAAATACTTATTAAGTAAATACTTACCTGGAAATGATCAGAGTATGTTGTATTCATTCATTTGTTAAGTATATCAATGGCAGAACTCAGGACTTTTTTCTCTAGAAGACTCAATAAATGACATTGTCTGAGATGTCTGTATATTGTAAGGTAACAAATAACACCAATATGAATTCCTCTAAAGATATGGGGCGCCTGGGTGGCTCAGTCGGTTGAGCGTCCAGCTTCAGCTCAGGTCATGATCTCATGGTTTGTGGGTTCAAGTCCCACATCACGCTTTGTGTTGACAGCTCAGAGCCTGGAGCCTGTCTTCAGATTCTGTGTCTCCCTCTTTCTCTGACCCTTCCCTGCTCACACTGTCTCTCTCTCTCTCTCAAAAATAAAACATTAGAAAAAAAATTTTTTAAAGATAAGAATACTATCCTGGACATATTTAGAAGATTTTTCTAGCATTCCAAAACACTAATCTGAACCAATTGGCTAGTGACAAAGTGAACCTAGCAAACTGAGAAAAATTAGGACAATGCACCAGGTTTTTCATAAAGCTGAATGCATTTAATTTCAAGAATTGGATGTAAATGTTGGACGGTGTGTACACATGTGAGATGGTGCCTTTCCTATTTTTTTCAAACAATGATAATGATAAATTCTAGGCAAAAAAGTTTATTCTTACTTGGGGGGAAAAAGGCAGGCTACTAGAGTCAGCTTTCAAATTAAGTTTTTTGAAGTTATTTTCGGTGAAATCGAAACACCTACAAACTACTTCTAGAGTCTATCATAAGTCTGAAAAGAGGATTTTGCCTGCATTTGGATTTTGAACTATTTCACAGCTAACTGTTGTCTGAATCCATCTTTTTTGCCCTCTTCACTCCAACCAAACACAAATCCTCAACCCTCTCGTAGGGGGCTCAGTTTTACTTCTCACGGAGAAAAGGAGCAGCAGCTACGACCCTGTGGCCAGACCCTGCCTCTTTCTCCCGTTTTCTCCCAGTTTATAGCAGAGCCCCAGCTCCTAGACCAGGAAGACTTTATTTACATTCTCCTTTCTACTGCAGTTCCTATTAAATAAAAAACCATGGAATCTGGGTCATCAAGATAAGGTTCTCAAAGAGGCTGACTTCTAGAACTGTTCTCTGAATGCCAATAAAGGAGTTATCTGTGAATGAATGAATGAATAGGCTTTAATCTTTGTTCTGTTTTCATAAATATACTTAGTCTCATGATAAAATGCCAATCTTATGTGATTCTTTAAATTATTTTTAAGCAATATGTCTTCAATTTTGTATATGAAATATCATAACCAATAGTGTCGCAGGAAGAGAATATTCCAACCTAGAACTTCAGAGAGACTAATAGCATTCTAAGACTAAGAGCCTCTATGGGAGAGAAAGCTTGGACTACCCAGGGTGTGAAGCTAATAGTGAAGAAGAGAGGTCTTTGTGGCTTAATTAGGTTAATCCCTAAGGGTTGGAAAATGTCAGTGACCAAGAGCTGACCATCAGGTTCCTGTCAGAAGTTTCTTAAGAGAGGACCAGAAGAAGAGCCACTAGAAAATAAGGATTGAAGGGCACCACCTATATTTTGAGGAATGTATTTTTGACTAACTGGCCTTTTAAAGATGTGAATGCAAATATTCTATTACAGATGCTATTAGATAATACGTGCATATGATTGGTCCCCCTAAATATTTCACCTACTTATTATATTGGGTATTATTAATTTATAATGGCATATTATGTTATTGGCTCATAATGCAGTCGTCTCCCCTTGTGCATGGTTTTGCTTTCTGCGGTCTCAGTTACATGTGCTCCTCTGTGGTGTGGAAGCACATAATCCTCCTGACACATCATCGGAAGGTCGATGGCAGCTCACTGCCCATACGTCACAATGCCTTTGTCATTCAGCTTACTTCATGTCATCACATAGGCATTTTATCATCTTATAGCAACAGAATATTGTCATAACTGTTCTATTTTAGTATTAATTACTGTTGTTAATCTCTTACTATGCCTAATTTATAAATTAAACTTTATCATAGCTATGTATGTATAGGAAAAAAAACCAGTATATATAGGGTCTGGTGCTATCTGTGATTTCAGAGATCCACTGGGGGGGTCTTCTAATGTACCCCCTGTGGATAAAGGGGAGACTAGTATATAACTATAATACATGAAACATTTGGGGGAACCAATTATTTGTTTATAAATAAATTGCTTCACTTGCTTGGCTAAACTGAAGCAGCATTTTTATCCAGTATGTGTTCCTCTGAACCATAGTTCTTTAGGCTGTTAACAGGCATTGTGCATAAAGGGTTTCATTGCCAGGTAAGTTTAGGTTAATAGAAGAGTTTAGAAGTTCTTTCACCCTGGGACCTCTCAGGGTCTGTGATGGGCTAATGTGCACTATGGACATGCAAGAAAGAGAAATGGTTTACACCCAGCTTTTCTCCTATGTATTTATTTGACCACTAAACTTCTCCTGCAAGACCACCATCCTTGGTCCACACACTGAGAAACTCTAGATTGGGTGATCTCTCTCTTGATGTTATCTATAATGTATCACCGTTAAACAGATCAAAATTTGCCTCCAAGTCAATATTTAAAATGATGCCAAGCGTCACTAATGTAGCGTCTCCTCAGCCAATGCCCTTCCAGGCCTGCTGTTCACTAGGTGGCTTTTAAAAGAAGAAAAAGAGTCTTCCTATTTGTACCCAAGGTACTGCGCCTCTAACGACAATAGTAATTTCTAGGTTCCCCAAAGGCAGTTTTTAAGACTCTTGATGTCATTACAGGAATATTTTCCAAAGGCAGGTCTGTCATTACTGCCTAGTCAGATGCAGAACTGGAGAGTGCCTCCCAGAGGGGCTGTTCTCCCTGGGTTTAGCAGGAAATGCACTGTGGCTACAAGGGCATTAAGATTTCTGCACCCAGATGTTATCACTGTTCACGTGTGCAAGATTTAAAGGGTGGATGTGGAGAATCTCAAGTTCTTTCTCAAATCACTCCGGGACACAATTAGAAGAGGGGTCAACCTGGGCTTAGGAATCAGGCCAGGCAATGAAGCGATGGCTCAGAAGCAAAGGAACATGGTCATTTCATTCTTACTTCTTGGCAAATCAGGTGAAGCGATGACGCACTATGGTTCAGATGCAAAACCAGTTAGAACTGTCACCAATTTTGGGATGATCCAGAAACAGCAAAGTCAAAATTTGTGGGTTTGGGACTGGAGAACTGACCAGGAAGGAGTACTAGAGTCCTTCCCAGCAGCCACCGGAGGCCCCAGACAATCTGCTGAGGGCAAGGACAATCTCAGATTCATGCAGGTTGAAGCAAGTCACACACCAGTGACTGGGCGTGTCTATGGTAGAGCCTAACTCTGGGACAAATGTCCAGTAGGTAAACAGGGCCCCAGCCCAGTTGGCTGGGATAAAAGACAGGGCCTCGGGCACAGTGCTGAGCTGGGGTACAACCAGGAAGCACTTACATGGCACACGACATCTCTGCTGGGATATATAAGAAACTGTGAATGATGATTGCTTCTGGGAAAGAGAACTAGGAAAATGGGCTGGGAGAGAGACGTTTCTTTCCCAGGGTACATTTTTGTTCCATTTACATGTATTGTTAGTGCCTCTACAACTGTTTTAAGCAACAGATTAGTTACATGTTTTAAATACCAATTGAGGGGACTGCGTTTGGATCACGAGGCACTGAGGAGCTGCTGCAGAGTCTTGAGGCAGAGGTAAGTGATAAAATGCTGTGCGGGATGGATCAGAAGTGATGACGAGGCGCAGGACGTGCAGAAGAACAGGTGGAACAGAGTGTGGGGAAGGAAGAGGGAGCAGAGGCTCCGTGTTCAGCAGAGGCTTGCCCAGCTGCTTCTCAGCCACCATCTGTGCTGGGAGCTGGCTGTCAGTGGTGGGAGGCACTCTCTCTCTCCCTCGGTTGTATCAAATGCCAGAGACAAAGAGACAGGGAACATGGAAAGTGGTCTTTGAGAAAACACTTCCACAACAGCTTGTGGACATCCAGACAGCAGAGATGAGAAGGCAGAGGAAGTAGATACGGTAGATGGAAATGACTTACTCTAGGATTTTGGACTTGGAGAGAGGAAAAAAGATGAAAAGGCAAATAGAGCAGAGAACAGTGTTTTCATGTTTAAGATAGGGAAGATCTGAGAAGACTTGGGAGGAGAGGAAAAAGCCTGTGAGGAGGAAGTAGGGCAAGGGGTTTGGCATTCCCTGTTGGTGGCTGGCATCCAGGAAAGGGGAGGAGACAGAAGGATGCAATCCAGGATGGGTAGAAGGACTCAGAGGCCTCCTCTGAGTCTGGAGTGAAAAAGTCAGGAGACCTAAGGGAAAACACTAATATGCCAAACTAGAAATTCAGGCACCTTAGGGATTAGATGCTAAGGGTCAAAAATCTAAATATATTTGATCTGCTAAGAGCAGAACTGGAGGTTGGAGGGAAGTGGGGAGATTTATGAACAATATTTCCAAATCATAAGCCAAAGAGCAGGTACTCCATTGTAATCAGAAATATTCGATCTTTGGTTTTCCGCCCAAACCAGCACATGTACCTATCACTGAAATCTTGATGCCATCACACATGATGGTTTTCCTCTTGGGTGTGTCTATTTGCTTCCAATCCTTCAATGGGTTGCAAAATCCAACATGTCTTAAAACATGTAGCTTGATGTTTAAGGCAGAAAAATGAACTAGCTCCCAATAACAAACCAGTTCTCTCTCAGAACCTCTTTGCAGACAGAGGCCCACCAGGGAGTTTGTACGTGGTCTGTCATGTCCTCAGCTAAGGAGGCCTCACCAATGCAGTCCAACTTCCCTATTCTACAGATTGGGAAACAGAAATAAACATATGAAGGTGAAGTACCCAGTGTTATGTAGATGGCCGGTGCCAAATGTGGGCTGGACCTCAGGTCTTTCCCTACCCATTGTGTTCTCCTTGTCCCACAGGAGACTGCCTGCTGCGTTTGGACCTGTGCTCTTGTCCTTCCTTCAATGGGGTTCATTTGCCTTCTGCCTGAATATGACTTTAGATGAGAGGAATCATCCAGGGTGCTTGCTCACAGGACTGGTGCTGGGTAAGGGTTTTGATGGAAGCTAGTCCTAGCTACGTATCTCTGAAACATGACAGGCAGTGTGCCCTTGGCTCGCTGAGGACTGATGGAAGGGCCAGGCAAAATACAAGGCCCTAAGTTACCTGCTGTCCACTTCATGTGGTGGCCCTACAGGATACTTTTTGCCATGACTAGAAAGGTTCGCTTTCCCTGTCCTTTGCACAAGTGGCTACAAAACATTTTGGGTATTTCAGATCCCTTGAGGTTCTTTGACATGAGATATATCCTTTTCCCAGAAAAATAAACATTAACGCCTACATGCACCATCTTGTATACAGTTCAAAGGTATTAGAGATACTCTAACCTTCTAGGGCTGGTCAAGCATCATCTAATCAACTCTAACTCTGAATAAACCTTCCTATTAAAAAAAATATCAATGGAAGTAGTTTGTTCCATAAGACTATCTTAGAAAATATTCTGTTAAAAAAAAAAAGAAAATATTCTGGGGTTTTTTTTTTGGTACTGCAAGTTTTTCTTCTCTGGAACTCCTGGTAGCCTCTTTGGGCCCAGAGGGAACTGTGTGACACTCGACCTGTCTTCCGGTACAGAAGTAGAGGTGGAGGGTAGTTGAGGTGATGCAGATGACAAAGATTCATCCATGCTGACCGTGGACACCCATCTGTAACACTTTAAACTCCTGTTCTGGCTCCCACAGCCATATACCAGATCTGATCACACCCAGCCTCTCCTAATGGCCTCCCACAGTCCAGGTTAGATAATTCATGTGTGTTCAGGTCTTTTCGAGCATTTCTGCCATCTGGCTAATGGTGAGGCACCATATGTCAGCAGCAGGATACGGGCACCCCCCTCTGGGTTGGGGCACAGACCTGCCCCTGTGAACAGCATGGCTTCCCAGCATGAGACTCACTCCTAAATGACACAAGGCATCTCTTTTGCATGAGTCTGCAACCAGGCACAATGACTGAGGTTCCTCCCACTCAGGGCTGAGTGTGTGGTAAATGAAATAAATGTGTTTGAGTTACCAACATTGCCTGCTTCTTCCCTAGCAACTTAGCACTGTCCGAGTTGTTTCACACGTAGGCATAGATATTATCTAACTAACAACCCATTACTCCTGCGGGGTTGAAAAATCAGGAGGCAAGGGCTTTACTACTGAGTTCGGTGGATATATTAAACAGATTTTTCACCCAACACTGTCCCCAAGGGGTTCTGGGTTAGTCAGTTCATTCACTGAATTATGACTGGAAGAGATCTGTAATACAAGTGGGTACTTCCTGTTTTCACAGATCCTCAGATGGGAAACTGGGAGGCATGTAGATTACCTTGTGCAGTTGGCACTTCTCTATGCAAACTGGGGGTTGGAATGGGGCCACTTAAAAGTCCAGAGGACAGAAGTTTCCCGATTAGCTACGAAAGAAGCACAAATCTTTCAGGTTCTTGCTACTGATTAGGTTACACTGTTCTCCACTCTTTCTAGTTGTATGTGTCTCTTCTCATAACAAGGACCATTTGGGTCCAGATGGTTGCATTACCAATACCCATTTCTCTTTATTGTGCCTGAAAGTCCAAGGGTTCCTGTAGGTCTGAGGTTTTCTAAAAATGAGTTAGGCTCCTATTCACTCCCCCACCCTCCAAACTTCCTTTTCAACTTAAAAAATAATTTGAATGCAAATAAGAGATATTAAATTCAAGGCTCTCAATAATGGACTAGTTTCTTAGTCATTAACTATTGAATTAAGTAGGCAAGCAAATATGTGTTCAGCATCAATTATCGAGGCTCGCCTAACTTCAGCTAGCTAGGAGAAAATGCCAGAGGGCTTTCACAAATGGAAGGAGGTGGAATGTGTGGCAGTCATATGACCAGTCCAGGTAGTGAGAACAACAGTGAAAATCTGGTATTAACTTAAAATTTATTTTTGAAAGTTGTAATCTAAGTGCAAATTTGCTACCATTGACCTTGCCCTTGATTTTTCCTTCAAACAAGTAAAGCAATACGCTTTTATAAACTGCACGGTTTCCTAAGATCAGAGAAGTTCAGGAAACTAATGCATACTATAATTATTTCTTAACTACTGTGCTAATTGGAGTTCTTGAAGGTCAAGGTCATTGAAATGCTGTGTGTCATGGAAAGAGAACTGAACCGGAAATGAGGGTGCAGCCCCATTTCTAACAAAGTCACTGGTCAGCTGTGTCAGAGGGGTCCAGTCATTTAATTTCTCTGGAACTCAGTTTCCACAGTGTTAAATGAAGAGTTTGGATTGTTTATGTCAAAGATCTTTCTTTCTCTGAAATGTCATGACTCTCGAAATTATAGTTGAATCAATAATTTCAATTTTCTGTTCTACCAAATGTTTTCTGAACTTACATCTCACCCAGAGAAAGATGTATCTTTTCAGTATCCTCTGCCTTGTCAGAGGAGAATAAAACTATAAATGGCTAATGAAGGGCCTGAGGCTGGCAGGAGAAGAAATGAGTATCCTGAAGAATCCACAAAGCACAGAAAATCCTTCATACAATTAGGTGTGTGAAGCACTGCAGGCAAAGTCAGTTTGAAAATTCTTAATTAGGCCCCTATTGTATATTCCTCTTATAATAACACCTTGCTTCTTAAGTATCACAAAACAGAGAATCTTATTTTGCAGAACAAGAGAAAAAATGTCTCAGGGGATAATAAGAAATAATGTAGTGATAGCACTGGAGAAAGAAATCAGTGAAGGACTATTTCAAAAGGTGAGATTTAGGGAAAATCCAGAGTGATCAAAACTTCCACACTGCCTCATATGCTGATGTTGTAGATCCCTAAGTTATGAAAAAGGAACCATGAGAAGGAAATAATACTGACACTGTTTCTTATTCTATTGTTGCACACACACAGACACACACACATACACACACACACACACACAAGCAATACATTCTTTTTTTTTTTGTAAGTGTTTATTTATTTTTGAAGGAGAAGGGGCAGAGAGAGAGGGGCACAGAGGATCTGACGCAGGTTCCATGCTGACAGCAGAGAGTCTGACATGAGACTCAAACTCATGAACAGTGAGATCATGACCTGAGCCGAAGTCAATCAACTGAGAGCCAGAAAGGTGCCTCTATAATATATTGTGTTAAAAGATAATCTAGGGGCACCTGGGTGGCTCAATCGGTTGAACGTCCGACTTTGGCTCAGGTCATGATCTCATGGTTCGTGGGTTTGAGCCCTGCATCCAGCTCTGTGCTGACAGCTAGCTCAGAGCCTGGAGCCTGCTTCAGACTGTGTTTCTCCCCCTGTCTCTGACCCTCCCCTATTCGCACTGTCTCTGTCTCTCAAACATAAATTTAAAAAAACATTTAAAAAAATTCTTTAAAAGATCATCTATAAGGGTAAAATCATGACTGTCATATCAATAGAAAATATAAACACATGTTAAGGTATATATCTAACTCCTTAACTAATCATTGAACCCATAAGTTACTTCAGCTCTTTCAAAAGAGAATTAAAACAAAAACACACTTATACGGGCAGATAAAGAATGAAGGAATGAATTTACAAATAGAAATAAAAAGCAGTCTGTCCACAGGGCAATGATCAGTTGCATTCCATCAGACACAAATAATTTGCAACTCTGTGGACAAGAATCATTTGCATTATTTTTAGCTTTCTGTAATTTGCTGAGTTGTAAAACAGCTCTAAGACAGTAAAAGGGAAGATAACCAAGAAACATGCACTAGACAGAACTCTCAGAGATCCTTTTCCTTTATCTTGTTTTTTTCCTCTCTTCAAAGTCTTTCACAATTTTCCCTAATAATTTGAGGGAATGTAATGTGGTGGAAGTAACAAACCCAGGATATGGCAATAGGTAGCCCAGGATTTGAATTCCTTTGTCATCTTGAGCAATATATTTGACTTCTGAGTCTCAGTTTCCTTTTCACTAAAATGAGCATGACAATGGTTACCTTTGAAGACTGTAATGCACGTTAAATAAGATAAACATATAAAGAAATTATTCCAGGAGATGGGCCAAGATGGAGGAGCAACATGGAATTTTTCTGCTTCTCTTGTCCCTGAAATGCAGCTAAATCAGCACCAACCATCTTGCACACCTAGAAAATTGATCTGAGGACTAACACAGCAATCTGCATAACTTGACCCACAGAACTCAGAAGTTATGTGGTGTGGTGAACTTGGGGAGACCACAATGCTATGAAATTCAGAATCAACCACAAGAGAAAAATTGGAAAGACAAAAAATACTTGGAGACTCAAGAACATCCTACTAAAGAATAAACGGGTTAACAAGAAGTTAAAGAAATTAAAAAGTACATTGCAGCCAATGAAATGATGACACCACAGCCCAAAACCTCTGGGATGCAGCAGAGGCAGTCATAAGAGGGAAGTACATAGCAATTCGGGCCTTCCTAAAGGAGGAAGAAAGGTCTCAGATACACAACCTAACCTTACACCTTAAAAAGCTAGAACAAGAACAACAAATAAAACTCCAAACCAGCAGAAGATGGAAAATAATAAAGATTAGAGCAGAAATCAATGTTATTGAACTAAAAACAAAACAAAAAACAGTAGAACAGATCAATGAAACCAGGAGCTGGTTCTTTGAAAGAATTAACAAAATCAATAAACTCCTAGCCAGTTTGATCAAAAAGACCCAAATAAATAAAATCAAGAATAAAAGAGGAGAGATCACAACCAACTCTGCAGAAATATAAACAATAAGAGAATATTAGGAGCAATCATATGCCAATAAATTGGGCAATCTGGAAGAAATAGACAAAGTTCTCAAAACATATAAACTACCAAAACTGAAACAGGAAGAAATAGAAAATTTGAACAGATCTATAACCAGTAAGAAATTAAATTAGTAATTAAAAAAAAAAATCTCCCAAAAAACAAGAGTCCAGGAACCAGATGGCTTTCCAGGGGAATTCTACCAAACATTTAAAGAAGAGTTAACACCTATTCTTTGAAAACTGTTCCAAAAATGGAAATGAAAGAAAACCTACCAAACTCATTCTATGAAGCCAGCATTACCTTGATTCCAAAACCAGACAAAGGGCCCACTAAAAAAAGAGAGCTACAGACCAGTTTCCCTGATGAACATGGATACAAAAATCCTCAACTGGATCCAACAATACATTAAAAGAATTATTCACCATAATCAGGTGGGATTTATACCTGGGATGAAAGGCTGGTTTAATATCCTCAATCAATTAATGTGCTACATCACATTAATAAAAGAAAGGACAAGAACCACATGATCCTCTCAACAGATGCAGAGAAAGCATTTGACAAAATACAGCATCTGTCTTGATAAAAACCCTCAAGAAAGTAGGGATAGATGGATCATACCTCAAGATCATAAAAGCCATATATGAAAGACCCACTGTTAATCTCATCCTCAATGGGGAAAACCTGGAGCTTCCCCCTAAGGTTGGAACATGACAGGGAGGTTCACCCGTGCTACTGTTACTCAGCATAGTATTGGAAGTCATAGTCTCAGCAGTCATACAACACAAAGAAATAAAAGGCATCCAAATCAGCAAGGAGAAAGTCAAACTTTCACTCTTTGCAGATGACATGATACTCTATATGGAAAACCCAGAAGATTCCACCAAAAACCTGCTAGATTGATCCATGAATTCAGAAAAGTTGTAGGATATAAAATCAATGCACAGAAATCGGTTCATTTCTATACACCAATAATGAAGCCACAGAAAGAGAAATCAAGGAACTGATCCCACTTACAATTGCACCAAAACACATGATTTAAACCTAACCAAAGAGGTAAAAAATCTATACACTGAAAACTATAGAAAGCTTATGACAGAAATTGAAGAAGACACACAAAAAAGGGAAAATATTCCATGCTCATGGATTAGAAGAACAAATATTGCTAAAATGTCCATACCACCCAAAGCAATCTACATAGTCAATGCAATCCCTCTCAGAATGACACCAGCATTCTTCACAGAGCTAGAACAAACAATCCTCAAATTTGTATGGAACCAGAAAAGACCCCAAAGAGCCAAAGCAATCCTGAAAAATAAAACCAAAGCTGGAGGCATCATAATGCCGGACTTCAAGATGTATTACAAAGCTGTAATCATCAAAACAGCTTGGCACTAGCACAAAAATAGACCCTCAATGAAACAGAATAGAGAACCCGGAAATGAACCCACAAATGTATGGCCAACTAATCTTTGACAAACCAGGAAAGAATATCCAATGAAATAAAGACAGTCTGTTCTGCAAATGGTGCTGGGAAAACTAAACAGTAACAGGCAGAGAAATAAACCTGGATCACTTTCTTACACCACATACAAAAATAAACTCAAAATGGGTGAAAAACCTAAACATAAGAAATTAAGCCATCAAAATCCTTGAGAAGAAAGTAGGCAAAACCTCTTTGACCTTGGCCACAGCAACTTCCTACTCAACACATCTTCGGAGGCAAAGGAAACAAAAGCAAAAATGTACTATTGGGACCTCATCAAGATAAAAAGCTTCTGGACAGCAAAGGAAACAAGCAGCAAAACTAAAAGGCAACCAATGGAATGGGAGAAGATATTTGCAAATGACATATCAGATAAATGGTTGGTATCCAAAATCTATCAAGAACTTATCAAAAGCTCAACATCCCCCAAACAAATAATCCAGTGAAGAAATGGTCAAAACACATGAATAGACATTTTTCAAAAGAAGGCATCCAGATGGCTAACAGATACATGTAAAAATGCTCAACATCACTCATCATCAGGGAAATAAAAGTCAAAACCACAATGCAATATCACACCTGACACCAGTCAGAATGGCTAAAACTAACAACTCAGGCAATCACAAATGTTGGCAAGGATGCAGAGAAAGGATCTCTTTCACAGTGCTGGTGGGAATGCAAACTGGGGCAGCCACTTCGGAAAACAATATAGAGGCTCCTCAAAAAATTGAAAATAGAACTCCCCAGCAACCCAGCAATTGCACTACTTTATCCACGGAATCCAGGGGTGCTGTATCAAAAGTGCACATGCACCCCGATGTTTATAGCAGTGCTATTGATAAGAGCCAAACTGTGGAAAGAGCCCAAATGTCCATTGATGGATGAAAGGATAAAGAACATGTGGTATATATATGCAGTGGAGTATTACTTGACAATCAAAAAGAATGAAATCTTGCCATTTGCAACAACATGGACGGAACTAGAAGGCATTAGGTTAAGGAGAATTAGTCAGTCAGAGAAAAACAAACATATGTCTTCACTCATATGTGGAATTTAAGACACAGAACAGATGAACATAAGGGAAGCAAAAATAATATAAAAACAGGGAGGGGGACAAAACATAAAAGACTCTTAAATATACTACATGGCAATGAGAAAGAATGAAATCTGGCCATTTGTAGCAAAGTGGATGGGCTTCGAGGGTGTCATGCTAAGTGAAATAAGTCATGTGGAGAAGGACAGATACCATATGTTTGCGCTCATAGGTCTAACAGGAGAAACCTAACAGAGGACCATGGGGAGGGGAAGGGGGAAAGAGAGTTGGGGAGAGAGAGGGACACAAACCATGAAAGACTACTGAATACGGAGAACGAACTGAGGGCTGAAGGGGGAGGGGGAGGAAGAACGGGGTAATGGTCAAGGAGAGGGGCACTTGTGGGGAGAAGCCCTGGGTGTTTTACGGAAATCAGTTTGACAATAAGCTACTATAAAAAATAAAAAATAAAATAAAATATAGTATCATTAAAAAAAACAGACTCTTAAATCTAGAGAACAACCTAAGGGTTGCTGGAGGGATTGTGGGTGAGGGGATGGGCTAAACGGGTAAAGGGCACTAAAGAAGACACATGAAAGGATGAACACAGGGTGTTATAAATAGCAGATGAATCACTGAATTCTACTCCTGAAATCATTATTGCACTCTATGCTAACTAACTTGGATATAAATTTAAAAAATAAATTATAAAAATAAACTATTACAGTTCACTGAATAGATTCTGAATAAGTAGTAGCCTTTCTCTCATAGTAATAATTGCACATAAAAGTCCATCATCTCGTTACAACATACTGATGGACTTTACTTTTGAAGACATCTGTCTTTCTGTGATCCAGATACAATTAATACAGATAAAAGTGCTTTGTAAATTATAAAGTTCTGTATAAAAATTAGTTATTGCTCTTTTTTAAGTCTTTTAGATGAGTATAGTTGACACATAATGTTACATTAATTTCAGGTGTACGATGTAGTGATTCGAAACTTCATTTTTTCTTATTCATTGCTGGTGGCAATTCAAAATGGCACAGCCACTTTGGGAGGGAGTTTGGCGGTTTTATAAAACTAAACATACTCTTACCATGTGATACAGAAATTGTACTACTTAGCATTTCTAGAAATGGGTTGAAAAATTATGTCCACACAAAAACTTGCACATGAATGTTTATGGCTGCTTTATTCAAAATTACCAAAACTTGGAAACAACCAAGACGTCTTTCAGTAGGTGAACAGATACACAGCAGTTCATCCAGACAATGGAAGTTTATTCAGCGATAGCAAGACATGAGCTTCAAGCTACAGAAAGACATGAAGGAAATTTAAGTGCATATTGGTCAGCAAAAACTAATCTGAAAAGACTGCAGATGGTGTAATTCCAGCTCTCTGACATTCTGAAAAGAGGTGAAACTGTGGAGATAGTAAATAGATCAGGGGCTGCCAGAGGTGGGGGAAAGGAGGAAGGGGTGACGAAGAGGGACACGGAGGATTTTCAGGGCAGTGAAACTAGCCTGTGCAACATCGTAACGTTGGACACATGCCATTATACATTTGTCAAAGGCCATGGAATAAACAACACAAGGAGTGAAAGCTAAGGTAAATTATGGACTTTACTTAATCATAATGTATCAATATTGGCTTACTGCAGTAATGCAAGATGTTAATAACAGGGGAAACAAGGTGTGCAGGCAAGAGGATATATGGGAACTCCTATATTCTCTTCTGAGCTTTTCTATAAACCTAAAACTGTGCCCCACCCAATCTATTAATTTTTTTAACAGTTAGTTATTTCCCTGTATTGGCTGTGTGATCTTGGGCAAGGTCTTTAAATTCTGTAAGGCTTGGGGCGCCTGGGTGGCTCAGTCAGTTACTTGTCTGACTTTGGCTCAGGTCATGATCTCGCGGTTCCCGGGTTCAAGCCCGGTGTCGGGCTCTGTGCTGACAGCTCAGAGCCTGGAACCTGCTTTGGATTCTATATCTCCCTCTTTCTTTGTCTCTCTGTCTGTCTTTCTCTCTCTTTCTCTTTCTCGAAATAAACATTAAAATTAATTAATTCTGCAGGCCTTCGTTTCCTTCCTGTAGATGGCGGTAAATGCAGGATCCTCCCTTCAGCTTTGGGCTGGGAACCAGGGCTCTACCACCGGGCCTGGTGGCACTGAATGACATTCAGCAGGTGGACCCACCATACCCGTTGTTCAAATAGGCGACACTTCCGTACCCACTGCCCAGAACATGGTCCCCACCTCTTTCCCCCAAGAAACACCCATATCACCTACCAGCCTCCCTCCAGAGTCCTCACACTTCCCTGTGACCCAGCCAATAAAAGGTTAGTGCCCAGTGTGGCAGCAGGCTTCAGGAGATATCCTACTGCAGGTATGACACAGTGACAGTCCTGACCGGCCAAGGCCCACGCCATACTGTCTATGAAATGCCTTATGTCATTCCCGGTACGTAGTGAGTAGGAAGCCCTGAAGGACTGTTAGCCACTTTTATGAACACAACTATTTCTGTTATTTAAGCTTTATGCTCTGAGCACAGTTTTGTTTTTATTTTTTTAAAAATGGCAATAGCATACAGCTAATAAGGAATGTGTGTGCCTTAATGGAATGTTTTTACCTATGGAAACGCACTATCCACAGACTGGAAGCTTTATATGCCAGTCTGTAGCCTGGGCTCAAAATGAATGCTGCAAAAATTTAACTGCGGGATGACGAAAAGCAAGGCAGTCGGCTGATGTAATCATATTCCATGAGTGCTTTAGCCTCGGTGGAGCATTCAAGAGTTACTGTGCCATTACGAGAAACGAAAACCCTCTTGATCAATAGATCTAAGTGTGCAGCACCATATCTAATTTGGACGCCTATTTCCAGGTAGAACCCAGATGCTTCCACCACCAAGAAATGGTAAGGGGTCTATTGGAGTTTGGGTCTTCCAAGAAAAGCATGAAAAGGGAGAGGTGAGCCACTACCGGAGAAATTTGATTATCTGAACTAGACTATCCTGACTAAGAGGCGTGGGCTATGCTTTTCTCTCAAGAATAGCATCTTTAGACCCTGTTTTTGAGTCTGTACAACTATCTGACCCATCTGTTCCATGCTGTCTGTGCTGCCATTGGGAGGGTGGAAGGGGAAGTGAGCACAGGCCACGCTGTCAGCAGAACAACGGGACGGTTTTACTCGGCTGCCCATGCCAGCATAGCAATCCAAGGACTCTCGTCATTCCTAAACACTAGCGAGAAATCACTCCTTTTGGTTACACTAGAAAATTATCCACCCTGGAGGTCAAGTCCAATTGGATCAACTCTTCATTCTAGGAGATGAGCTCTAACACAAGGTGGAGGAACTCAGCGGAGAACGCTCCCAGGGTAGCTCACCCAGACAGGCTGGCTTCAGACTACAAGTGATTATTTGGCCTGTCCTTATGGGTCCCATATAGCCACCGCCAACGACAGTGAGCATCACTTCGCACCTGTGTATCACTTGCATGACTCTGTCAGACACTTCGCTTCCTTCACCCCTACTTTCCAACCGGCTTCCAGAAACCTACCAAGGGACACAGCAGAATGAAGGCCTTTTTAGGAGCATCATCTATCCATTTCCAGAGCCCATTAGAGTTTCAGAGCTGGGATGGGAGGAGTACAGGTAGTAAATTTTTCTCCTGTTAGGTCTACACATGGAGAAAGACACACAGAGGTGTAGACTGAGGAAAAAAATGCCATGACACAACTGTGTTCTTTCCGCAGCCCCTCCCCCCGGGTCCCAGCCCTGCCTGGCATCTGGCCCCGTTCTCCTCCCCAGACCCGGTTTGCCTGGGGCTGCACCATATCCTCACCTTCGTTCTCTCGTGACCTTCACTCAGGCCATCGGGGGGAATCTTGTTCAAGTTTTTAAGCTGGTAATGACACTCACTACTAAGTAAATGGACTTCCTCCCAGAAGAGCAGGGAAAATCCTATTACATCCTGACCTGTTATTTGTTTGTCTGAATCTGCTTTGTTTCTTTCTTCTCAACCTTGAGCATCATCTGTCCTTTTCTAATATGCTTGTTGAATAGGCTTCTGGTCTTTTTTTTTTAACATTTATTTATTTTTTGAGAGACAGAGATAGTGTGTTCAGGGGAGGGGCAGAGAGAGAGGGGGAGACACAGAATCCGAAGCAGGCTCCAGGCTCTGAGCTGTCAACACAGAGCCCGATGCGGGGCTTGAACCCACAAACCGTGAGATCATGACCTGAGCTGAAGTTGGAGGCTTAAGTGACTGAGCCACTCAGGCACCCCGAAAAGGACTTTGTTCTAATATGATCCTAAACAATGGAATAGAGTCAACAAATGCATTGTCTATACTATATTCATAGCTCTCTTTGGAAGAAGCCATGCTAGTTTGGGGTGTGTGTGTGTGCATGTGTGGGTGTGTGTGTGTTCATGTGACTTAGCAAAGGTAACCAAGGAGACCTGGGAATCAGCTAAAGCCAAAAGCTTTCATGGCACGTCCTTCAGTTACCTGACTTAAGTTAACAAACAGTGAGTGCCAGCCACGTTGGGGGCCTCCTCACCACAGCCATGTGGCAGACCCACTGTAGGCTACTTAACCCATTAGAGGGCTAATCTTTGCTCTACTATCACAGTGTCTAAAATATATTTTAATGGGGCACCTCAGTGGCTCGGTTAAGTGTCCAACTCTTGATTTCAGCTCAGGTCATGATCTCATGGTTCATGAGTTCAGGCCCCACATTGGGCTCACTCTGATAGCACAGAGCCTGCTTGGAATTCCCTGTTTCCCTCTCTCTCTCCCTCTTTCTCCCTCTTCTCTGTCTCTCTCTCTGTCTGACTCTGTCTCTGTCTCTCTCTGAAAAATAAATAAGCATTAAAAAAAATGTTTCCTCTGAACCTAATCAAGTCTGTTTAGAAGATACAGAGTCTAGGGGCATCTGGGTGGCTCAGTTGGTAAAGCGTCTGACTTTGGCTCAAGTCACAATTTCATAGTTCATGAGTTCAAGCCCCACATTGGGCTCTGTGCTGATAGCTCAGAGCCTGGAGCCTGCTTCAGATTCTGTGTCTCCCTCTTTCTCTAGTCTTTCCCTGCTCACACTCTGTCTGTCTCTCAAAAGTAAACATTAAAAAATTTTTGTTTAGGATACAGAGTCTAAAAGAGCAAGATAAAGTGCACCATGAAAAGATAATCAGACATGTCCAGGCCAGAAGGATTAGCTTGATGCTTTCAAAAGATCAAAATGATTGTCAAAATAACAAAATTATTTTCCAGAAGTCTGAAATGTGAAAAATAAAGTGACTATTTTCTACAATAAAAGAGACTAAAGAGTCATAACAACAAAATGTGACTTGTGTTGCATAATTAGATTCTAATTTGAAGGGGAAAAAAGGTAGCAATAATTGACATTCTCAGGACAACCAAGAAATGTAAATATGAAATAGATGTTAGGGAATCATTATTAATTTTCTCAGACATGATCATGTTATTGTAGTTATATTGGAAAATGTATTTTGAAGACATGGGTACCCAAATATTTAGGGTGAAGTGCAATGATGTCTGCAACTTGATATCATTAGATTAATCAGCAATAAAACACACAGTACAAATAATTATGTATGTCTATATACATGGTATGTGCACATAAATATAGTGCACGTATATATACACACATATACATGTATAATCATATACATACACACATGCATATTAGCAATTATTGAATCTAAGTGGTGGATTTTGGTGTTCTTTATTTTTCCAATTTTTATGTTTGTTTAAAAGCTTTTCATCATAAAAAATTGAAGAGGAAAATAAAATCATTTTCTGGAGTTTCCAAAATTTTCCATTGAGATTTTGATTGGAACTGCATGAAAATAATATATTAATTTGGGATTAATTAACATGTTTATAAAATTTAGTGTTCCTTTCCAGAAACATTCCACTTCTCCATTTATTCAAGTCTTCTCTTTATATTGCTCAATAAATTACATTTAGTTTTTTTTTTTTTGGAGGTCTCATATTCGTAGCTTGATAGTAATGACAAATGACACTCATGGACTTGGAGAACGTGAACTGTGGTTTTTGTTTAGTGGTTTGCATTTGCATCTCAGAAGCTAGAGCTAAAGTGGAACTTTAAAGTCTGGCTTGTGACTCACTTGCTGTCCATAAAATCTTGCAGTCAAAACCACCTTACATGTTTGATGTGATGCAGAAAAGAATGGAAGAGAAAAAAACAGGTCCTTACGATCCACATGGCTTTAGTCTTCCAAGCACGTCTTTTCTTGGAAACCTGGTACCATGGTATTACAGTCACCAACTTCATTCCCTCCCAGTTTTCTCAGGTCCTTGATGTAGGTTTGGGGTTTGAAAGGAGTGGTCGAGGGGCGCCTGGGTGGCTCAGTCGGTTAAGCATCCGGCTTCGGCTCAGGTCATGATCTTACTGTTCGTGGGTTTGAGCCCCGCGTTGGACTGTGCTGACAGCTAGCTCAGAGCCTGGAGCCTGCTTCAGATTCTGTGTCTCCCTCTCTCTCTGACCCTCCCCTGTTCCCACTGTCTCTCTCTGTCTCTCAAAAATAAACAAAGAACATAAAAAAAAAATTTAAAAAAAAGAAAGGAGTGGTCGAAACTGTTACTTTGTCTTTCCTCCAGATTCTAAACAAATTTTTAAAAGACAAGAAGACAGTCTCAGCAGCAATACAACAGCTTAATTTTTTTTAATTTTTCTGTTTATTTTTGAGAGAGAAAGAAACAGAGCACAAGCAGAAGAAGGGCAAAGAGAAAGGGAGACACAGAATCTGAAGCCGGCTGCAGGCTTGGAGCCATCTGCACAAAGCCCAACATAGGGCTGGAACTCACCGACTGTGAGATCATGACCTGAGCCAAAGTCGGACACAGAAACGACTGAGCCACGCAGGCGCCCCTCAACAGCTATATTTCAAGTACAGCTGGTGTCTTAGAGATTGTGACTTAATCCAAGGCTAACCCCGAGCCTCCTATTCTCCCTGACAAATTCACCAGTCACAGGTCAAATAGCAGAGGACTCGGGGCTTCCGCTGCAGGGTGGGAAAGCCTCAGCTGAGCTTACTGTGGAGGGAGGAGGAGGACACTTTGTTTGTTGGCATATAAAGGAGACGGAGCCATCATCCCACCATTTCTGCTGGTCTCTCCCCTCTGGTGAGGAGCAGTGAGCCAAAGCCTCCTCCTAATTCTCCAAGAGAGCTGAGGGGCTGGGGGAAAGGAGTTTCTACTCTACAGTCAAGATGGAGAGCCTTGGGAAAAGATGGCAAGAAATCCCCTTCCTTCCTGCATGCGGTTTCATTCACATACTTCCCTTCTTGGCTGACTGGTCCTCTGCCAGATGGACTGTTGACCTCGATGAGAAATGCCTACAGGGGGAAAATACTTGGACGAGCCAAGTATGAAGACATAATGTGGAACAGAAATGAAATCAAGTCGTATTTTCGTGTACCTGGCATTAGAGGGCGAATTATCTACATTATAGTCTCTGTATTAAAGGCTGCCTGTAAAAATAACACAGAGAAATAGAAGGATTCAGAACTGTCTTGAAGTGAGACTCAAGTTTTTCTCAATCTCACTGAAATGCTATCTGACTGTTTCAGCTAAAATGTAATTAAATGGGTAATCATTGTGATGAAAGCCAGGCATGTAAAATGAATATCAACTAGACAGGATCATGAACTTAAAATAGCATGAGGAAGCCAAATAGATTTTTATCCTGAAAAATTATCTACCCTCCCCCTGCTTTCTGCCCGCTATTTTTATTTCAGGAAGAGAGGAGGTGTGTATGGGGAATAACATTTATAATAAATGGAAAGGTTTTACCCAGCAGATTCAATTTAGCCTAAGAAACAACAAAACTATAAAAATACAGTTCTAAGTTCTTAAAACCCCCTAACAAAACCTTGAATGAAATGAGTCAACAAACGATTCATCAAAAGAGCCCCTTTTTTCCCCGAGTCTGGAAGAATAAAACTTATGAAACTGAATTAGGGACTTTAAACATCCACCAAAGAAAAAGACTTAAACACATACATAACAGTTGGTGAATGTAATTTCATAATAAAGTGTTGTGATGGTTAATTTTATGTGTCAATTTGACTAGGCCTCCAGGTGCCTGGACATTTGGCCAAACATTATTCCGGGTGTTTCTGGAGAAGATTAATGTCGGAATTGGTAGACTGTGTAAAGCAGATGGTTCTTCCTGACGTGGATGGGTCTTGTCCAATCAGTTGAAGGCCTGAAGAAGACAGAAAGGCTGACCCTCCTGTAAGTGGGAGAGGGTCCCTCCTGCCTAGCAGTCTTGAACTAGGACATGGGTGTTTTCTGGCCTTCAGACTTGAAATCCACCATTAGCTTTCCTGGTCTCAGCCTTCAGAGGTGAACTAGACTCATATTATCAGCTCTGCTGTATCTCTGTCTTGCCAAGTGCAAATCGTGGCACTTGTCAGCCTCTATAATCACCCGAGCCAAATCCTTACAATAAATCTCTCTCTCTCTCTCTTTCTCTATCCAGCTACCATCTAGCTATACTATGGGTTCTGTTTTGTGGAGAGCTCTGACTAATACAGGTTTGCATTGATGTCTGTGCCATTAGGCAAGGGACAGAAAAACTACACCTACATTGCCTTCCAGAAATGGAAATTCTGTAGGCACATGGCTTGGTTTTAAGCCTTGTTTTATACACTGGTTCAAATAATGACATCAGAATCAAGTTTCCTGATTTCTCCATTTCTCCATTTTGGTTTCTCTGAGGAGATGTGATTCTCATACAGACTTTTCTCTATTGGTCACAAGGTGGCTCTTGTAAATTCTCATCTGAGGCGGAGGTAAGACGGGAAGTAAATGGTTTGCCATCTGAAGCAAAAGCTTCGATAGTTTTATTTCATCTCACTAGTTCGGGTTGGCTCACGTGCACAGCTCTGTATACAGCCAAGCAAATATGATACTACTGGGGGACCCATGGCCCCGAGCGTCTGTCATGTGCCTGCTGGGTGTGCCAGACTGCAAGGTCTGTCCTTCTCCTGAGCAGCTCTGGAGCTGGTCACATGGGCAACTGAGTAGGTCAAAGACCTATAGTTTGACTGCAGTTTTCATGGGAGGAGTGCGGAGGGAAGACGGGCCTGTTGCTGGCAAGTGTTCTCTGCTTGCTCAAAATGTACTGGGCCCTGGGCTCTGAATTTCTGTGCTATAACACAACGCATCACGTGTGCAGATGTCTTCTGTCTCTCTCTGCCACCCTGTGGAACTGGAGCTTGGGAGAGCAGAGCAAATATGCAGTACTTTAGCTACTGCTTTTGCTGTGACTAATAGCTTTGTGTACGTGTGTGTGTAGGGTAAAATCTCAAAGCCTTTATGACTCTTGACAGATGTGCCGATGGACTTACAAACCTTGACACCCCATCTCCACCTATGACATGCTGACTGAGATGGGGAGGAACAGGTCTCCCAGAGGAAGACTGGGCACAGATTCCAGAAGAAGGGCAAAAAGATGGTGGGCAGGGGAAAAAATTGAGAATTGTGCCAACTTGCCTACATGTGCCTGGCCTCCACGTTTCCATCTCTGTTTAAGAGGCAGTATGTCTTTTTTTTTAATTTTATTTTAAATGTTTTATTTATTTTTGATACAGAGAGAGACAAAGCATGAGAGGGGGAGGGTCAGAGAGAGAAGGAGACACAGAACCGGAAGTAGGCTCCAGGCTCTGAGCTAGCTGTCAGCACAGAGCCCGATGCGGGGCTCGAACCCACGAACGTGAGATCTGACCTGAGCCGAAGCCGGAGGCTTAACCGACTGAGCCACCCAGGCGCCCCAGTATGTCTTTTTTTTTAATGTTTATTTATTTATTTTTGAGAGAGAGAGAGTGCACAAGCAGGACAGGGGCAGAGAGAGGGGGACAAAGGATCTGAAACAGGCTCCAGGCTCTGAGCGTCACCACAGAGCCCAACGTGGGGCTGAACTCACAAACTGTGAGATCATGACCTGAGCTGAAATCAAGAGTCAGCCGCTTAACTGACTGAGTCCCTCAGGCGCCCAAGATGCAGTATGTCTTAACCCATCCCAGTACTTGGGATGGGCTCTTCACTGGGATCAGGACTCCATGAAGACTTCACAGAATTTCATAGGACTTAGGCAAAGGGTCAAGAATCCCATGGCTGCCTTTCTCAGAGAAAGACACCTATAAGAAATGAGGGACAAAACCAATGGTTCCCAGGTGCCTGGGTGGCTCTGGTGGTTGAGTGTCTGCCTTCAGTTCAGGTCATGATGCCAGGGCTCGTGGGTTCAAGCTCTGCATGGGGCTCTGTGCTTTGAACGCAGAGCTCACTTCGGAGCCTATGTCCCCTCGCCTCCCCATCCCTTCCTTGCTCACACACTCTCTCTCAAAAATAAATAATTATTTAAAAAATTTTTTAAACTTAATTACTTTCTTTTCCTTTAAGGAAGGATTTTTTAAACTCTAATTTCAAACCCAGACAACACTAACAAAAATTAAGCTAGAAGGAAAAAATTCACCCAACTCTGCCTCCTCCCAGAAAACCAAACTTGTTTGTTTGACCCCATTCTCCTTCATGTTCATATGCATACATATGGTTTACAAAATTATAATGGAAAAATATAACATTTTCCCATTTTGTATAGTTTTCGTTTTCATTACTGCAACAAACACAATGCCAAAATATTTGTAGTCACACAAGACTAATTTGCCATTCCCTTTTAAATGAACATGTCAATTATTTTGCATTTTCTTTCTAAAATGGCACAAGCAAATAACATTCATATAAGTGTGCTTTCTATGCTTTATTTTACTCTGTTCTCCCAGCAACTCAGCGTTGTGGTTTATTTCACGTTACAGCTGAGGAAAGAGGGCTTGGAGAGACTAAGTGAGCTGTTCTCAGGCACAGGCCTTGGTGCTGCAAGGTGAGGACCTGAGCCCAACTCGAATAGCGCTTCTAGATTCCATTGGCTTTGCGTATGTTGGTGCTGACAGACTTTCACTTTTAAAGCCTAACTGCCCCCAAACTTCCACCAGTGACACAAATAGTGGTGTCAATAAACAGAACTCTCTGGCTTTCTGAGAAAGGACCTTCACAGCTCCCTACATGGGGTGATTTCAAAACTCCGGAGAAGGCTTTGTGCCCCTAAATATCTCAGGCATCAGGGTCTGTATTGCACTATTAGAAAGTCATTTATCTGAGTTTTGGTGACCTTTTGGTTTTTTAAGAGGCCTTTATGACAATCTCTAAAACATCGAGAGGGATCACTGTATAAACAAGGGTTTGCCAAGCCCAGTAAGAGATTGCTTTTCAACCCTAGACTACAGTGGACATCCGTTGTTTTCTCAGCTCAGCACCCCATTCCCAGTCTCATTAACAGAATTTCAACTTCCTCCCAATAACATAGGAATAATGTGATTATTGGTGATGGTCTCTCTAGTGTCAGAATTGAGTCAATCAGGTCCTTCCCTGGGATTTTGGAATTGCAGCAAGAAAGAGCTCTCTGTCTCTGTCTCTGTCTCTGTCTCTGTATCTCTCTCTCTGTCTCTCATTATAGGCTAATTTAATTGTAAAGACAAGAATTGAGCCTCATTCTAAGAAACCTGTAGAGGCACAAACTTAGAACATTTTGCATTCCATGGAAGTGTTAAATGTTAGTAATCACTCACACATCCTCAAAACGTGTATACTTTCAGTTCATCATTTGTTTAATAGACACTGAATGAGAGGCCCTGGGACAGAGAGATGCAAGCAGTCCTGTCCTCAGGAAGCTCCCAGGCTGGTGAGACAGCCCGACAAGCAAACAAATTATTTCAAAACATGTGCTCAGCATTCTAAGGATAATAAATGTGTTAGGTTCTATAACACAGGAAGGAATTTGTAACTATGGTCAAGGAAGAAGGGGAAACCAGTAGGGAGTCAGGCCAACTTCAGGGAAGAATAAACTTTTGAGTAGTCCTTGCTCGTGAGTGGAAATTGTCCCATGGAAAGATACTGAGAACATAGAGTATGAGTTTGGGCGAGTACAACGCTGTATGTGAGGAGAGGAGAGTGTGAGGAGAGGAGGGTGTGAGGAGAGGAGGGTGTACACATGTAGGGAGTGTTTGGCAGCTAACACTTGCAATCTGTGAGGTTGAACCTCAGGGTTCATGGTGAGAGCGATGGCACAGGGCACATGAAGACAAGGAAGGGGCATCCCGGGATGGACCTTATGCTCTGGGCTACTGGATTCCATCCCATGTTTGAAGATGATCACTTCGAAAGCCAGTGAAGTAAGAGAGGTTAAGCCCATAGGCTCCAGCTCTGGTGCCCAGTAGCCATGTGACTTTGACCAAATGGTGATCCTCTATATACTGCTGTTTCTTATTTACAAACTGGAACCCTCAATGGCATATATCAAAAAGACTTTTTGGGAGGCATGCCTGGCTGGCTCATTCAGAAGAGTATGTGACTCTTGGTCTCAGGATTGTGAGTTCAAGCCCTATGTTGGCTGTAGAGATTACTAAAAAATAAACAAATTTGCTTTTTAAAAATGGCTTCTTGAGAGAATTGAATGCATCATGTCTTCAAAGCACTTAACACAGTCTGACAAATGTAGTGATAGCTTAATACAAAGTGGATATTATTAGGAATTTGAGTAGCAGTAGATTATCACTCCAGCAGGAAGTAAAGAAGCTTAGGTTGTATCTAGAATCTCCCAGGGAGGAAAAAGCTATTATCTCCCCTGGAGGGAAACTTGAAGATCTTGTTCACTGGAGACCACTTCAAGGACTCATTATTAATTATCCAGAAATTAGTTTCCAAGTAGCTGAATAAGAGAAAAACAACTAGGAAGAACTGAAATAATTTTCATTGACTAGTCTATGTAAAGTACAGAATATAAAACCAAAAACATCTGAGAGGTGCTAAGAGAATATATCTTAACATTTCTCATTATAAGAAAAAGATTTTTAACTATGTATGGTGCTGGATGTTAACTAGACTTATCATGGTGATCGTTTTGTAATACATACAAAGATTAGATCATGACATCATACACCTAAAACTAATACAATGTTATATGTCAGTTACACCTCAATTAAAAAATAAAATAAACACAAAGACAGGGTAAAGGAGCTCAAAATTGGTCTTGTTTACATTGGTTTGAGCTTCATCACCTCAGAGAAAACCAAGACTTTCTTTTTCTTCTGGTAACTCAACAAAAGAACATGTTGGTCTTTGACGCAGATGTATTTAGCTGATTAAAGACTTTGTAAAACATGGGGGACCTTTTTTCTCTTTGTCAGATTGGCAAGCAACATGGAAAGAAGATTTGTGCACTGGAAAGTAGTATGGAGCTTTTGTTGTGGGATACTTTTTGGAAGCTGAAATATTAAAACCTAATCACTTCTAAGCATAATGTTTTTGGGATGCCAAAACACGCTAGCATGTGTTGATTGATTAGAAGACAATGGGATATTTGGCCAATGAATCAAAGTTTTGTTCTGTAAGATGCCAAACACCTGGATATTTGGAAGCAGCTGTTTGGCATCCTGTGGACCAAAGAGAAGCATCACAGTACTACTGTAAGACAGTGAAGGCCCTAACATTGCCTTCTGATCTGCTCCTGTCCCTAAGATCTAGTCTCAGAAACAACAATGTTGACCAAGGAGGGCCAGTTTGGACCAAAGTCAGGTGGTAAAGTTGATGGAGACAGAATTTCTCACTGGGATTCAGATGTAAAGAGTAGGCATGGGACAGGTTTATTACAGGATCTGAACCTCCTCAGCTCATTTCGGGAGGCCATGCTGTGCGGGAACAAGACAGGGAGTAGCATGGAAACCAGCGCCAGAGCGATTTTTCCTTCTGGTCAGACAAAGGCACTTTGAGAAGGAGTCTGCTTCAAGAGCCAGTATACTGCCTGAGTTTTCATGTTTTACAGAGTCTATAGCACGGTGTGATGAAAGGAGACCAGGACCAGGAGTTACAGGAACTGGATTCTGTTTTTGGTTCCACCACGAGGCTGAACGTGTGAACATGTGTCAATTCTCTGAAACTCAGCTTTGTAACAGGTAAAATAAAGATTATAATATCTCATAGGACTGTTGAGAAGTTCACCGACATGCTTTGTAAATGGTAAAATGGTATAAAATGTATATTACCATTAATAGATTTTTTATTCCCATCTTTTGATATCATGCAAAATTTAGAATGATTAGCTAAAATTATGAAGACTACAGGTAAGAATATTTCAGAGAGTCCTGGTGGGAATAGATGGTCCTAAAAAGTACCATCTATTTTGGGGGAAATCAGACCCGAGTTTGAACTCCTGCCTCAGTGCAGCCTAGTTGTATATCCTTGGTCAAGTCACCTCTCTTGCTTTGTGGGAAGTTTCCTGATTTGTGAAGTGGGGCAAATGTTAGCAGCAACATCAGAGAACCAAGAGTAATGAAAGAAACAATGGCGGGAAAGCCCTGTCCCTGATTCCAAGCATGCACAAAGATGGGGCCGGTATTAGTTCAGAGAGCCTCCTGTCACTGAAAGCAGACCAGCGAAAGCGGAACCCCAATCTCTTCAAGGTGTCAATGGCGTGTGAGGAGGTTGGGCAAAATGACTTCTAAACTTCCTTTGAATTCAAACTTTCTATGAGTTTCTGACATCAAAACCCACCATTGCAGGAAGGAAACCAGAAATGAATTTGATCCTTGGAAAAGATCACTTAGCTTACATGCAGAATGAGAAGCCACATATGAGGAGACCTCAGAAACTGTGCTCCAAAGCTCTGACTGGCCCTGAGTCCAGCCTGGTGAAGCCCAATGCAAACAACTAGTGAGCTTGTTCACAGTGTCCTGTGCTTTGAAGTGTCAGAATTTCAACTTCTCCTGCTCATGTTGGGTTAATCCCAGTACAAGATAAGGGAACAGACAATCTTATTGGCAAGTTAAAGAATGAACACAGTAACAGCAACTTATCAGTGTAACTGGACCATTAGTCCTAACTCAGGTTGTAAATGCTGACTGAACAGATAAAGTACTTTGGGGCAGAGCTATCAAGGTTTCTCACTTTGCAAACAAAACACTATTCTTACTGTCAAACTCATCTTTTAGGAGGGAGGAAGAACAGCCCAGTTTGGACACTGAGCCCTTGTTGAAAAATCTGTGTTGTTGAGAGAAAAATTTTCCTTAACAAATGTGAATTTCTTTTTGTCAGAGGTAAAGTTAACTGTGAAAACATCAATAAACGAGAGCAACTTCTAAACATTTTTCTTCGTGTATTCTTGACTTCTTCCCTTCTCTCTTTTTAGTGCAAACCAAATGCTCAGCTCACTTCTAAGCCTTCTGCACATCCTGCTGGACATTCTCCATTTGCTGTCCCAGACCCACTTTTCCACTCTTGTCCTGAGGCCCCAGAAATCTCCCCTTGAATGGATGGTGTCTCCCAGGCTCCACTGACTTCCGGTTTCTAGTTGTTTGAGGAGGAAGCAGCAAGAGTCAGAGGGACAGAAGAAAAGAGCGTGTAGGCCAATTATTTCTACCCACCGGCTATTTCACATCCCCTCCCTGAGTTTCAGAAACTGAAAATCCAGGAGTCTCTGGATTGAGCTGTTGGTAGACCTGAGGTGCCTCAGCATCCCTTGTGGTTTCTCCTAACCCTGCTCACACCTTTGTAAACCATCCATCAAACAGTGGCCCTTTGGAATATGCCATCTGGTGTCTTGCTGTGACTCTAGTATCCAGCATTTATAGGCTTACTTCCAATGGACCGTAACCTGAAAGGCCATAGTCCCTTGAGGCCAAGCCAGTAAAGAGCCACTGTGAATCCTCCCATCATCAGGAAGCTAAGACCTCCAAGATGTCAGAGCTGCTGTTTGGAAATAGCCCAGTTCTTGAGCATCCTTGGAGGAAAGTCACCTGCCTCAGCTCAGACTGTGACATGAGCAAGAAATAAGCTTTTCTCAGGGGAAGCCACTGCAACGTCAGGATTTATTTGTTATTGCAGCAGAACCTATCATCCTGGCGAACCCTCTTATTTAATATAACCCATATCCCCCATCCTATGAAGTAGATACTAATGCTAATGCACATTTCATAGGGAGGAAAACCAATGCAAATTGTTTGAGTAACTTGCAACAATACCAGAAGCAGCTGAGCTGGTGCTCCAACCAGATCTTTCAGACGCCAAAGCCCAGCTTTTACCAATGCATAGTATAGTTTCCCCCTAAACCATACTCCTTTGTGCAGGATCAGGGGGATGTCTTCTTACCATATGTAGGAAGATGCACTTGCTGTCAGTGAATCTTGCAAATGCGTTGTTATCTGCCTGTGGCCAGGCAGTTAATATATCCAGCAAAGGTTGAGGGAACTTTCCTGAAGCCACTGAAAGAGGAGTGGAAGCCCCTTAATACTCTTACTCACCTTCCCTACCCGGGAAAGAGGGATTTAGGATTTTTTTCTTGCTTAGGCTTATAACATTACTCCTGTGGAAGTATCACATTTCCCCATTCTTCTCTAGAATGAAAACTGTAGCTCTTTTTATTACCTCCATTGAGCATATTTCTTCAGAGAGACCAGGGACGCATTTTTAGCCATTTATTTTTAAAATGTGATTCTTTTTTTTTTAATTTTTTTATGTCTTTTATTTATTTTTGAGAGACAGAGAGAGACAGTGGGAACAGGGGAGGGTCAGAGAGAGACGGAGACACAGAATCTGAAGCAGGCTCCAGGCTCTGAGCTAGCTGTCAGCACAGAGCCCGACGCGGGGCTTGAACCCACGAAACCTGAGATCACGACCTGAGCCGAAGCCGGATGCTTAACCAACTGAGCCACCCAGGCGCCCCTAAAGTGTGATTCTTAATGTACATAATGCCACTGATTGTGGACACTTAAAAATGGTTACAATGATGACAGATGGTAGCTACATTGTGGTGAGCAGAGCACAAAAATTAGAGTTGTCAAATCCTATGTAACATTGTGTGTCAGTTGTACCTCAGTAAAAACCTTTTTCTTAAAATGTTTATTTATTTTGAGAGAGAGCAAGTGGGGGAAGGGGCAGAGAGAGAAGGGGACAGAAGACCCCAAGCAGGCTCCGTGCTATCAGTGCAGAGCCTGATGTGTGTCTTGAAATCACCAACTTGTGAGATCATGACCTGAGCTGAAATAAAAAATTTGATGTTTAACTAACTGAATCACCCAGGCACCCCTAACATTCCTTTAATATTAATGAAGTAAAAAATAGCGCCCCCAAAATAGTTCCAATTGGAAGTTTTTTGTTATATATGTTTGGCTACAACAGAAAAACTGTCTTAAAACATGATTCTTCATTTTCGATTGATTAAGGTGCAAGGCTGTGTCTTTGCCATGGATTATTTGCTTTTGAACTGCATGTCCAACACATTTCCAGAATGTCATTATCAGCTGGAGGAAACAGGCTTTTGTCACTTGCAGGAAGAAATCATTGACTCTAGGTCAGATCAGTTCCTTGCATTCAACAGTGATGCCGGGTTTTTCTGCTACCAAAGGAAATTCAGCAACACAGTGACTTCTGAAATTTTGTGCATAGGAAGGGAAAGCCAAAGGAGCATTGGTGGCCGAAGCCGGAAATGTGACCTATTGAGCTTTTCTGAGGCAATGAGGTCAGAGAAATCCTTTACCCTCCTAAGCTGAATGTGCTAAGCCTCAGCAATTTTCTTTCTATGACTCTGTTGAGATGAACTACAAGGTAAAATTTCCATCGAAATGTGCTATGTGCTTTCCCATAATCCGTTAGCCCCAGCTTCCTTCACTGAGGTTTCTTTTTTTAATGTAATTTATTGTTAGCTTGGTTTCCAAACAACACCCAGTGCTCATCACAAGTGCCCTCTTCCATGCCCATCACCCACTCTCCCCTCTCTCCCACCCCCCATCAACCCTCAGGTTGTTCCCAGTATTTAAGAGTCTCTTATGGTTTGCCTCCCTCCCTTTCTGTAACTTTTTTCCCCCATCCCCTCCCCATTGGTCTGTTAAGTTTCTCCTGTTCCATACATGAGAGCAAACATATGGTATCTGTCCTTCTCTGCCTGACTTATTTCACTTAGCATGACACCCTCAAGTTCATCCATGATGCTACAAATGGCCAGATTTCATTCTTTCTCATTGCCCTGTAGTATTCCATTGTATGTATAAACCACATTTTCTTGATCCATTCATCAGGTGATGGACATTTAGGCTCCTTCCATGACTTGGCTATTGTTAACAGTGCTGCTATAAACATTGGGGTACACGTGCCCCTATGCATTAGCACTTCTGTATCCCTTGGGTAAATTCTTAGCAGTGCGTCACGCCAGTCAGAGTAGCTAAAATGAACAAATCAGGAGACTATAGATGCTGGCGAGGATGTGGAGAAACGGGCACCCTCCTACACTGTTGATAGAAATGCAAACTGGTGCAGCCGCCCTGGAAAACAGTGGGGAGGTACTGGAAAAACTAAAAATAGAACTACCCTTTGACCTTCACTGAGTTTTCAATGCATTTGGAGGGGGTCTAAGTGTGTGGAAACCACTCTCTATTTATATTTTTCTAGACAAGACAGCGTCCCCTGGAAAAGAAAGCAGGACTTTACTTGAACAAGCCAGCAACATTATTTAGAATTGAGCTTGTACACATTTGCCCAGAGTCCTTTAAAGAATTAACTTGTTGTGTAAAGTGGGAGAGTTTGGGGTCAGATTCTTTGTATCAAGTCTGGAGCCAAAACAGGCAAGGATTGCCTGCGGTGGCTCCCATACCTATTGATTGCTTACTGCCTGGCCTCACCCCGGTGGTCAGGTTGGAGCACAAACCATTTCAAGGGTGGCCTTTGACATGTTTTAAAGTAGGCACACATTTCTATAGAAAGGATGAGAATTCTCAATCTGCTTTGAATCTCTTATTGCAAGGGCTGATGAGCTGTTTATTTTCCACTAACAAACCCGTATCCATTTCTTGCTCTTTTCTGCCCTGGCCCCCACTGGACTGGATCACAGGGCTCCCTTACCTTCACTCTTCCAGTTGGAGATGGCCAACCCCACCCACCACTGTGGGGAGAATGGGTTGGGGTCTCCCTCCCCCCCATGCGTCCCTGCCCCCTTCCTCCTTGCTTTGGCACTGTGGCCCCGGCTACAGCTGGGGGTTTCCTCTCAAGTGGCTTCAGAGTATGTGGTGACGGCCCCAAGTTTCTGCAAATCCCCATCACTTCAAGCCAGGGGTGGCAATGGCTTCTTGCTGTGCTGCCTCTAGATGTTTGTTGGGTCTCTGAAGCATGCCCATGTAGCAGGATTCTTGCACAGAGTCGTGACACTGAGACTTACTTTCCAGGAAGCAATTTGATTCCTGCCTGCACTCCAGTTGAGTTCATACCCAAAGAAGTGAGCCCTGAACACAACGTGGTGTGGTTTTTTATATATTTTTTTGCTTCTTTGTCTCCCATATATGGTAACACACAAATGTGCAGTCTGATTAAGGGGTCTCATGTTGCAAGGTCGTGAGGGATGTTGTCACCTGCATGAATAGCCAGGATGCCTTGAGATCCTTCTTTTTTTTTTTTCTTTCCTTAGGGAGGGGACCCTACCACACCTACACTTGGGTAAATGTCCTGTCCTGAAATACTCACCATCTGCCACAAAGCATGCCTTCTGCAGCCTGCGGAGGTCTTGTCTGAGAGTTTCTTAGTTCCAAGAGCCTTTCCCATTTGGACAGAAGTCCGTGGTGCCATGAAGCCCCACTGCATAATCTGAAGGCTGTAGAGCCTCAAAGCTGTTTTAATGTCTCAATGTTGACAGTGCCAGAGTTTGTGGCAGTAAGATTTTACTCTGAAAGAGATTATCTAAGCCCTTGCTACCCAAAGTGGGGCCCATAAACCAGCCGCCTCAGCATCACCTGGGAATTTGTTAAAAACGTTGAAACTTAGGCTCTACCCCAGACCTCTGAATCAGAACCTGCAATTTAACAAGACTCCAGATGTTTGGGGTTTTTGAGAAGCACTCCTATAAGCCACAGATTACTAGACCCTTGTAGATTACTCTGTGGTCAGAGCCTAGCTCCAAGGATGGCTAAGACAAGACAGGGGGTGAGTGCTAGGAAATATGTACTGATTGCTCTTTATATTCCAGACTGATGAGAGCAGAGGAAATTCAGGTTATATCCCCTTTTAACACTCCTTCCTCTTAGATATCTCATGAGATCCTGTTCTGTTTTGCCTTTTCAGCCTACACTCCAGATTCTAAAGAATCTGATAAAGTCAATCACCTTACAGTAAATTAATGGGAAGATCTATTTTCATTTAGTCAAAACCAAACATTCTTGAAGCGTCTGCTACCCACCAGAGAGTGCTATACAGAAAGATGGTGATGGCAGTGGAAGAAGAGAGGGTGGTGGGCGGAAGTGGGAAATAGTTTGAGGAGACATGCCCCAGAATTTAGTAAGTGGTGACCCGGCACCAGAGCCAGGGGTGGGGTTGAAGGAGAGTGAGGAAATGAGATAGTTTCTCGATTTGTTGCCTTTGGGGTTGGGGGTATGGCAGGGCCGGAACCAGGATACAGCAAGGAAAATAGTGGGAACATGTTTAGGGAGAGAGAGGATGAGTATATCTCAGGAGCACTTAGATATATGAGTTTGGAGTTTAGGAAGTCAATTTAAAAAGGGCGGGCCCTGGGGCACCTGATGGCTCAGTCTGTCAAGTGTCTGACTCTTGGTTTCCACTCACGATCTCACGGTTCATGAGTTCAGGCCCCACAGTGGGCTTTGTGCAGTCAGTGCAGAGCTTGGTTGGGATTCTCTCTCTCACTCTCTCTGCCCCTCTCCTATCACATTGTCTCTGTCTCTCTCAAAATAAATAAATAAACTTAAATAAAAAAATTTAAAAAAGAGGAACTACCCAGTAAACATATGAGTGACAGGGAGATGCAGTGTAGGAGTAAGAGGCTTGTTTCTCTAAGTTCAAGCATAAAGTAAAGGAGAATACCCTCTAACCACCTGCAAGCTCAGGAAGGGTTAGGTCAACTGTGCACTGTGTCTTTCCGTGTGGGAGCAGGGAGCCGGCACACAGTCCTCCCCTCAAGTTGCTAGAGCACATGCTCCTCCCACACTAGCTCTCAAGGCTCCTCACCTCCGGCCAGGAGGAGTGGGATGTGACAGCCCAGCCCCCACTCCTTGCTGTCCCAGGACCCAACACGTAAGCCTTTGGTTTGGGGGTTTTCATGCCAATCCCTATAGGAAACAGGAGAAAAGAAGTAGTAACAAGAACAGAAGTGTTTTCTTGTGTAGTATTTTTACTGGGAGTAAATAGATTTTCTAAACGACTCAGCTTGGCACTCTTCCTGAACACCAAAAGCGCCCTCTTGGGAAATAAATGCAAAAGGAAACTTACGTTGACTGACTCTTTTGAGAGTAAAAATAAAAGGAATCCTAATAACAGAAATGATGTTATGTGTTTTCTTCCTGGATTAATAGATTGCTCTCTGCTTTTTTTCCTTTCTTTTAACTTTGTTTACTTTTGTGTTGTGTTTTGTTTTGTTTCTTTATTCTTATTGGCCCTTCTCTCGGGATCAAATCTTGACTCTTGTCCAAAATTTCTTGTATCTATGTTGCAGTCTGTGAGGTCTCCTCATTGCTCAGGGGAGAGAAATCAGATACTCCAACTGTAGGTATTGTAAACATGCGCCTATAGAACTCAAATGAGTTCCAAATGCTGCCCTGGGCAAGATGAATAACCACTGCTGCACTAAACTGCATGTAGGGTCTTGGTGACGTTTTATGCTCAGAAAGACATAGTCACTAACCAGGCAAATAGCTTGAAGTTTCTCCACTTATTTTCTCCAATGATTTCAATATTCATTTTTCTCCTCTTTGACAAAGAAAGAATACACTTCAGGCACCTGGGTGGCCCCGTCAGTTAACTGTCCAACTCTTGATTTCTGCTAATGTCATGATCTCACAGTAGTGAGACTGCCATGCTAGAGCCTACTTAAGATTCACTTGCTCCCTCTCTCTCTGCCTTGCTCTCAAAATAAATAAATAAATAAAATGTTAATGTTTATTTTTGAGAGATAGAGAGCATGAGTGGGGGAGGGGCAGAGAAAGAGGAAGACACAGAATCCAAAGCAGCCTCCAGGATCAAGCTGTCAGCAAAGAGCTTGATGCGGGGCTTAAACCCACGAACTGTGAGATCATGACTTGAGCCGAAATCGGATGCTTAACCAACTGAGCCACCCAGGTGCCCCAATAAAAAATTTAAAACAGAAAATAAAAACCCACTTGACCATCACCCCTATAGTACTGAGCCTTAGCATTTCTTAGAAGACCTTGTGCAGCACAGAATAATGCTGGCATTTTGTTTCAGTGAAATTCAATAATAAAAAGATTAATCTCAATGGCTCCACTCAAGTAGCCATCCTTTACCCTGAGTTACTAGAGAAACTCAGGCAGAAGTCATTTCTTCTTAATTTATCAGAATAGTTGTTGTAATGTGATGATATTTTCTCGGGAAGGTTTCTGGGAAAATTCTTGGTCTTTCTCAAGTTAGAAGCAAGCATTGCCTCTCATATTTGATTGCTAAAAGTAACTGACGGACTTCCTCCTAACAGAAAAAAATTATCAGTGCAATTTCCAAATGTGCATTCCCTGAATAACATTCTTTGACACCTGTGATGAAGATATATTTTGCTTGATGTGAAGAGATCCTTACCCTTGGGAAATAACACGTTTTTAGCAGGAGACAGTGATGTTAATAATGTGGAGAGTCATGCAACAGAATTGTGTATAAAAGGCCATGGAGGCTTGGAGAGGGGATGGATGAATAGCTTCATAGTAGAGGTGACATTGGACAGGGCCTTGAAGAACGAGTAGGAGAGAAGTAGATAGTTGAGCAAAGAAAGCAGAGTTGGAGAGGCACAGGTTTAAGGTGCGTGTGTTTAGGATATGGGATGCTTCAGAAGGAAGAAAGGGGGAGCTAGGTCCCGACTGTGACTGGCTGGTGAGTGAGGCATGGAAGTTTACATGCTACCCTAAGATGGTGAGGAGCTGCTGAGAGAGTTCTAATTAGGCACCTCTGCTTTCTTTATCTTCAAGAAAATATCCAGATCCTCTATTACCAAGAATTAAAATAAAATAGCCATGAGATCTTATTCCCCAAGATCCACTTTTACTTTTCAATGGGTCCATGGTAGTCAGCTCCAGCATTACTCAGGTCTCAAAGAGATCTCTGGACCAAGCTGGACAGAAGGCTCATCCAATGGTTCAGTAATCCCAAGATCTGACAAAGACATTAAGCAAGATTTTATTAAACGCAGGCACTACAAAAATAAACAGAGTAGGATTGTACAATTTATAAAAGGTGATTTGCTCTCAGCATGTGAAGGTGGGGTCCCATTCAGTTCCAGGTCCTCCCTTAGTGCTTGCACATGTGAAGCTTCCCTATGCCTGCACGGAAGTGTACCTACATTAGTGAGAAGGGATGGGGCAGGGGTTACCCCTTGGACAGCCACCACTCAGAAACACATGGCTAGACCTCTAACCTCCTCAAAGTTCACTGGCCCTTCTCAACCAGAGTTCTCCCCAACATATTATTCCTTACGGCCTTAAGGCACCCAATGCATTTTTAACAAATCAACTTCTCTACTGTGTGCCTAGAACTAGCTATATACTCAGGAGAGCTGAGAAAATAGTCACTCAAATTGCTTTTTGTAGGGCTTAATTCTTTGTCTTCTTCTGGTTATGAAAGACTGGAGAAAGGCGCAGCTCCCTCAGCTGCCTACTTTAGGTCCATCTTCCAGGTTCAAGTTTCCTTGTGAAATCGATTCTAGGAAGCTCACTTTCTTCAGCAGAGATCACACCTAACGTCAGGAATGTGACCTCACACTGTCTCAGAAAGATTCTCTTGGATGATCTGATGGTAGCAAGAAAGATGGGGTGCAGAGTGGAGAGCCTTGAGGCAGACAGAAAAGTTAAGAGGGTATCACAAAGGCTCAGGAGGTCGGTGTGCTATCTTTGTGTAACTCCCCACAAAGGGACAGGCACACACTGATAGCATTTGTGCCTGTGCAACTCTGTTCCAAGCCAGAAGGGACTCTCTTAAGGGAAGACATCTCACCCAGTCAGATTTTCTCACCCGAGAATTTGAAACTTGGAAAAGAGACACACAGCGGAGGATCTTTAGAGCTGATTAAATAATGACAGGGCTTTAGGGAGATCAACAGTTCATGGTTTGTTTCCTTTTGGAGTGACGACAATGTCCTAAAATTGATTCTGGTGATGGTTGCACATATCTGTGAACATATTAAAAATGATTGCATTGGTTTACATGGGTGAATTTCATGAAATGTAAATTATATCTCAAAAACCAATGTTATTCTAAAAGTCTATGGAGAAGTAGATATCAAAATGCTTGTCTGAATTCCTCAGCAAGTTTGGGGGTTCAGCAGGCACTCTGCTGGTGTCCGAGGCTCAGGCCCACATGTTTAAGGATCTGGGGATGGTAACAGCCACAACCCTGCAGTCCTACAAGACACCATCAGGATGGCTTTAGCAGCAGTATTTGTGTCCAGCTGTGCTTGTCCTCTGATCCCAGGACCCCAGATCGCTGGAGAGAAGGTATACTCTGTTCTGAACCTGAGCCCCAGGTGCCAGGAGAATTCCTGGATTCAGCATCTGGAGATGTTTCATTTGGCGTTTGACCTCAGCAGCTGGAGCCTAATACATTTTGTGCAGAAAATAAATCAGCACTCTCTAGCTTTGATATGATGATCAGGGCAGAATAACGTTGCCATCTGAGGCCGGAGCTATCTGCCATTAATCAGAATAATTCAAAATAACCAGGACAGAGCTCTGTAGGGCTTGCACTGTCAAATTAATGGATGGGAGGAAGAAAAATCATGTTTCCAGACCTGGTGGAAGTAGTTTGAAAACTCAGTCATGCCATTCAGACCATGTAATTCCCCATTAATATTCCAGAGGAGAGATCTCCAGAATGGAAGGTGTTCACTCCAAAGGGGGCCCAAGATGATCTATTGGGATGCAACAGCATCATGTTAGAATTTCTATGTATTCTTTACTTCATCCTTTTAAGTTTCCTTGTCTTCTGCTTTTTGATATATATAATATTTTAGGAAAATTGAGCAGGCATATTACTTATAAACAGATTAATGTAAATACAATGCTCAAAAATTATGGATAGTTTTATGCAACTTTTAAAAAAATGTTCAGGGGATGACTTTTCTAAACGATGTTTTGGTTTATTGCTACATGGGAGGGGGAGTAAAGATTGCCCTAAATGATACATTAAGTTACATTTGAGACCTATCCCAAAAAGAAAATCTAGCTCAGAATACCTATTTGCAAAGATTTATTTTATAAATTTCATCTTACAGAACTCAAATCTCTAGGGTTCAATGTCTCAGCACAACTGATGGGAGCACCCCCACCCCGTCCTCCCCCGGCTGGCCCTGTTTGGGTTCTTAAGCTCTTTATCCTTCTTCACTAGTTGGGCAGTTAGGTCCTCATATGTAGGTTCAGTCCTGCCCTAGCCTGAAGGATCCACCCAGACTTTAAATTGATGGATTTAAAGTACTTGAGACCTATTACATTCTTTTTTTTTAAATTTTTTTAATGTTTTTTATTTATTTTTGAGAGACAGAGAGAGACAGTGCAAGCAGGGGAGGGTCAGAGAGAGAGGGAGACACAGAATCTGAGGCAGCTCCAGGTTCTGAGCTGTCAGCACAGAGCCTAATGTGGGGCTTGAACCTATGAACCGTGAGATCATGACCTGAGCCAAGCTGGATGCTTAACTGACTGAGCCACCCAGGTGCCCTGAGACCTACATTCTTCACCCAAGGATCAGCCCTCTTTCATTGCTGATCTGACCTCAGGCTACTTCCCAATTCTGAGAACTCAGCTTATGTTTTGACTCAGACCAATTCCCAGCCCACACCCTGTTTGCAGTAATCGAATCCTCTCTTGTACCCTGTATCTTAGTCTGGATCCAACAACCCACCTCCTACTCATTTCTACAAGGAAGCATAGGTATGGATGATCAAGGCCTCACCCATCTCCAAGTATATGACTAGGGCCTGGGTATCAGCTGACAGAGATTTCAATGGTTTAGGTTCTTGGAATGTTTACATGACAAAATGAAGCTATGCATAGGCATCTAAAGTATTCTCATAACTGGTTATTAGCACCAGGTATTAATGCCCACCAGAAATCTTGATCATCACTTAAATGTACTCTGTGGTGAATAAAGCTCATCCTTCTAAGAACACAAAGCTATTGCAGGGCACCAATCCCCTTTAAATAAAAAAAAAATTTTTTTTAACACTAATTTATTTTTGAGAGACAGAGAAAGACAGATCATGAGCAGGGAAGGGGCAGAGAGAGGGGGACACACAGAATCTGAAGCCAGCTCCAGGTTCTGAGCTGTCAGCACCGAGCCTGACACAGGGCTCGAACCTACAAACTCTGAGATCATGACCTGAGCCGAAGTCAGATGCTCAACTGACTGAGCCACCCAGGTGCCCCCCAATCCCCTTTAAATTTAAAGCAAAATCAATTAAGACTTCTGAGTATATCCAATCTGGAGATGACAGATGATAGCTCCACGCTGCTCAGCTCACCTTTGAGAACTTGACACTACTCGGTAATGGTGAGAAATTCAGCTGTGGTCCAGCAGAGTCCCTGAACTCTGGGCACCTGCAGTTGTCCTGTCCTCCTTCCCTTGTCCAGTCCTTCCTGGGTTGACACGCAAAAGCTGTCTCGATGCATGTAATTACCTGCAACCACTACCAGAAATGTCTTTTTTGGCCTCTTAACTATTTTCACTTTTCATGTGTTCTCTAAAGAAAAAAAGAAACTACCAGTAGGAAATACACTCAACAGTTATCATAAAGCAATTAGAAGAGTTCTGTAGATTTGACTTACTTTTTGTGTCCTGGCTCTTTTTAAACTTGTTCACAACTCTCAGCACTGACCACGCATCAGATTTCATGGCTGATGAAGAGAATTGGGTTTCATTCTACTTCGGGTGGAGTCTTGTGGATGGAGACCCAGTCCGCCTCATCTAACCACACCTGCCAGAGAGGCAGGCTTGATGAGATGTTAGCTAACAGCCAAACAAGTCCTGGGGGTGTATCCAGGACTCACTACATCTCATAGACTTACTTCATCTGTCCGTTTCCTCATATCTGAAATTGTTACAATTATCTACCTCATGGGATGATTGTTGGAGTAAGAAGTGAGTGTTAAAATTACTACAAAACATTCTTCCCACGTGTTGCTTATCAAGTTCTTAAAAACTTCTATAAAATATTTCATATGAATATTTATGCATAATGTTTTCATCTGACTGTATAAGGTATAAGTTCTTCCTGATGTCTACCTTCAATTCTTCTTCAGTAGTCCATCATCCTTGCTCTCCCTAGGGTGCTCCCTATCATGGGACTATGGTTTTGAGTGGATGGAAACTAACTATGGTTCTCTCAAAAGCTTACCTGTTAGTAACATTCAGATAAGAAAGAGATCATTATTGAAGAGAAATAATGTTTAATATTTTATGTATTATTAGCACTTTACCTTCCAGAGCATAAACTTTATGTTGACTTAAAATTTTTGTTTATTGCCTTCAAAGAGCAATAAACTCATATGAAAGTTAATGGAAATATTTGAAATTCTGAGATGAGAAAGCAGAGTGAAACCAACTTCAGGGGGGAAAGAATACCCTCTCTAATACCTGGAGCAGAATTACCTGGAGGTTTGCACTCTGGCTGAATAAACTTAGGAAGATGTATGACCTCTCACGCCTCATTTCCTTATCTTTAAGATGGATGTAGGAGTCGGAGCAAGGTTAACGTGATGTAGCAAAGAGACTTGAAAATACAGTAGCCTTAAGAATGGAAAAGCTTATTTCTATCATAGGTAGTGATTCCCACGTGAGTATTCCAGGTGGCCACGCAGCTCTGCTCAGAACAATCATTTAAGGATGCATTAAGGATGCAGTATCATACCTAAATCCCATATGTAATCCCACGAGAGTGCTAAAATCCATTCTTTGTTCTTCTAGGGCACGTGGCTGCCCCCCCCAGGCTGTGTTTTCTACTTTGCCACATGAATTGGCAAAGAATTTCTCAAACACCATCTTGAAAACAGACACTGTAAGGTAAAATGTAATGAATCTGATGACATTAAAAATTACCATTTTTGTGGCCACGTTACAAGAAGCCCAGATCGTGTCTATGGAGGGACTGTGGGTAGATGCTCTGACTGACCAGGCCAGCTGAGCGACCAGCCAAGAGTCCGCACCAGGTGTTAGCTGTCCCCTCCCACATGGAGGCAGGACAGTGAAGGAGCCGTTGTCATCATCGTCATCAAGTAGCTCCTCCAGTCCCAGCGACGTAGCTGATGCCTTGGGATTGGATACTAACCACCCCGCTGAGCCCTTTCTAAATTCCTGACCCACAAAACATTTAAAGAATATGGTTGTCCTAAGATTTAGAACAGGGTTTAATAAAAAGTCTGAGCTGAAAACACAGATCTGAGATTCCCAAACAGATAAGTGGTGATTGATAAGTTCTGGAAACAGAGAACCCCACTCCAGAATGGAGAGTCACAACAAACAGGGGACCAGTCCTCCTGGGTGGTCCAAGGAGAAGGAAACTGAAAGTGAGACTGGGAAGAAAGGGTTAAGCAAAAAGAGATGGAAAGTAATTTTGCTTTATTGACTTACTTTTACTAGTTTAACTTGTGGTGGATTACCTAAAACTCTAAATTCGCTCAGATCAATATATTTATTCAAGTGATTGTAGGTAGAACCCATGCGAGGCAGTTATTAAAAATTTGGAGTGGCAGAGGCAGACCAGATTGAGATACAAAGACCAGTCCATCGTGTCTTCGCAATGTGTTTTTTAAAATTATTACCATTCTTTTTCTTCTTTAAGATATACAGCAAATTACAACAAAATTCCTCCTTGATTAGTAAACAGTCCTGCACGTTTTGACAAAAGCATATTGGTGTATCACCAGCACTTCTTTCATTTGGCATCATTCCTTTTTGAGATTCATCATGTTGTTATATAGATCAGTAATTCATTCTTGTGTCTTCGCTGAGTAGTCTTGTATTGTGTGGATGTATCATATTTCTTTATTCATTCCCCAGTTGGGGAAACTTGCGCTTTTTCTTATCTGGGGCAATTATGAATAAACTTGCTATAACACAGGTTTTTATGGGAGCATAAATTTTCAGTTCACTTGGGTAAATGAGTGGGATTGCTAGGTCATGTGGTAAGAGGACAGTCATTTTATAAGAAACCGCCAATACCTTTCTTGAAGCGGCTGTACCATTTTGTATTCCCACCAGCAACCTGGGAGCAGAGTGTGATTACTCCTTGACTGCGTTTGGTACCATCAGGTTGTTACATGTCCTTACATTTCAGTCATCCTAGTAGGTGTGTGCCTCACAGAGGTTTTAATTTGCATTTCCCTGATGACTAATGGGGTTAGTGATCCCCAACTTTTCGTGTCCTTATTTGCCATCATTTATCATCTTTGGCCAATGGGGTATTCAAATCTGTTCTGCATATTTTTATAAAAAGGAGCTGTTTTCCTACTATTGAGCTTTGAGAGTTCTTTATACATTCTGGAAACAAGACTTTTATCAGATATGTAATTTGGAAATATTTTCTCCCGGTCTCAATTGTTTTTAAATTTTCTTAACAGAGTCTTTCAAGAAGTAGAAGTTCCTTTTTTTTTTAATTTATTTTTGATACAGAGAGAGAGCATGAGAAGGGGAGGGGCAGAGAAAGAAGGAGACACAGAATCGGAAGCAGGCTCCAGGCTCTGAGCTAGCTGTCAGCAAGAGCTCAAAGCGGGGCTCGAACCCACGAATGTGAGATCTGACCTGAGCCGAAGTCAGAGGCTCAGGCGCGCCCCCCCCCTTTTTTTTGAGAAGTCCTTAATTTCAGTAAAGTTTGCTATGTCATTTTTCTGTGGATAGTGACTTTTGTGTCCTTTCTAAAGTATCCATTCATTACCCAGAAGTCACAAAGATTTTTCCCCTGTGTTTTCTTCTAGAAGTTTTAGATTTTACACATACATGTAGGAGTTAATTTTTGTATCTGAAGGATGGATCAAGGTTTATTTTTTTTAACGTAGATATCCAACTGCTCCAGCACATTTGTTGAAAAAAATGTTTCTCCAGTGAATTCAGTGAATTTCTTTTCCATCTTTGTCAAGAAATCAACTGACCATATATGTCTGAATCTATTTTTGGACTCTATTCTGTTCTATCATTCTATATGTCTACTCTTTCTCCAAGACCACAGTCTTGATTACTGTAACTTTATGTTAACTCTTTTTTTTTTAATTTTTTAACATTTACTTATTATTGAGAGACAGAGAGAGGCAGAGCATGCATGAGCATGGGAGGGGCAGAGAGAGGGGGAGACACAGAATTTGAAGCAGGCTCCAGGCTCTGAGCACAGAGCTCTACCTGGGGCTCGAACTCACAAACCACGAGATCATGACCTGAGCCAAAGTCAGATGCTCAACTGACTGAGCCACCCGGCACCCAGCTATATGCTAAGTCTTGAAACCAAGTAGTAATTATCTTTACATTTTGATCACTACACTATCAAGAAATGTCAGAATAACAATTATACAAATAACAATTACACTATCCAAATCAATTAACTCAAATTAGAGAAAACACATGAATGGTTAACCTTTCATCATAAACTCTCAGATGGATAAAACATGTTTCTCCGAAGTCAGAATATGATGAGGGCATATCCATGTCAAACTGCTGGCCCTTTTACAATGCATAATATCTATAAAATAATTTTAAAATACCAAACATAACCATGTATTTATTGTACAATTTCTACGCACAATCTTTAAACAAAATAACACTTGTATTCTGGTGCGGACCTCCACACTGACATAAATCCACTATAACTTCAGAACAACATAAACAAGAAAAGAAGAGAACTAGGAATAATAAAGAATTTCTCCAACTTTCACTTTTCTGTGGCAGCATTATTGCTTCATAACTATTTCTAGACTGAGAAGAGAGAGAATCAGCCTGCAGCCAACCTCAGGCAATTTAATAACTTACACACTTTCAATTTTTGAAGGAAACCTTCAGCAAAAGAATGAAGGCAGATGACATTCCTAGCAGTGACATTTCTATCACATCTGCCACCTGCCCTGTGCTCTGTGTCTAACAGGGGCCTCCCGGGTTTGAGCCCACGGAATAGCAACCAGGTGAATCTCAGGTCGTCCTCTGTGACAGCGACAGAAATAGTACTAACTAAAGTTGTTAAGAGGTTAATGAAATTATGCACAGAAGTGTTGACCTTAAAACAAACGAATAATTAGATAAGAACCAGCTATGTCACGAAGCAATTTGATCAAGGAATGGCCAAGAATTCTCTAGAAGAATACCGGTGAAAGGTTAACAGCTTTTTGAGGGGCACCGGGGTAGCTCAGTCAGTTAAGGGTCCAGCTCTAGATTTCAGTTCAGATCATAATCATGGAGTTTGCAAGTTCGAGCACTGCCTCAGGCCTGCTTGGGATTTTCTCTCTCTCTCTCCCTCCCTAGCTCACTCTCTCTCTCTCTCTCAAAGCAAATAAACTTTAAAAAGAAAAACCTTTCAAAAATACAGCTTATTATGCTTTATTTTCTTGCTAAAATTTCTTTGAAATCTCTTCTTCCGTTCTTATTCCTATACCTCTTTGAGACTGCTATCTCTACTGTGTGTGTCATTAAGGCAAAACAGAAATAGTTTAGATATGGATTATCCTCTGCAAATAGCTTCTGTCAATGCAATGTAGGCAACAAGGAAAAGGCCAATAGATTTGTCATACTAAAAACTTTAAATATCAATATACTCACTATTTGCTGAAAGCAGATAGAGATGTGTTTGATATTGAGAGAACTATTTCATTCCTATTTCATATTTCATTCCTAACTTTTTGTTTAGTTCTAACCGCAAAAAGTTATAAGCATCATACAGATTTTCTCTATTAATTGTCAAAATCCACATTTCAGTAAACCTGCAGAGTTTCTGTGATTCTTTTCTTTTTGTTCTGTTTTTCCTCCCGTTACGTATGCTGAAAGGTAATTTGGAGTTTGCTGACGCTGACAATGAAATAATGGAGCTTGTTTCCTTTATGTGTTTTTGGATTCACTTCTCTAGGAATTCACGTGGCATTTCTTTACGGAAGTGCTGGTCCTCGGCGGACTGGCAATCTAGAACACCGGCTCTGTATGACGGACGGTTCCGGAAGCAATGCCAGGAGGTCGTGGTTCTTAAACGTTCCGTTCATGGAGCACCTTGTTAGGAAGCAGATTCTGGTTTAGTAGGTCTGGGGTGGGGTCTGAGATCCTGTATTTCTAATAAGCTTCCCAGTGACATAAATAATGCTGGGATGGGAGCCACACTCTGAAGAGCAAGGCTATAAAGGAGTGGGAAATTGACGTCAGGTTTTGAAACACTGTTAAGGGGAAAGAATCACCCGAAGCAGCAGAAAGGGCCCAAGAGCAGCAGAACTGCGCGTCAGCCTGTAACTTGTGATAGAATTCTCTGACCAGGCGCCGCTGAAGTTCTGAATGCTGGTCTGGAAGTAACTGTCATCGTTATGCAAGGAGCCCGTGCTAGAAAGTGACAGGTGTGCCCACCAAGGGTTGCCTGGACAACAGGCTGGATGAGACCGCCCCCCCCGGGGGGAGGGGCTCTGCCTACACTGGACAGTTGGTTTCTGCCCGCCCCAGTGGTAGTAGGGGGTGTTATCAGATCCAATGGGTCTCAGGGACCCACCTGCTCTAAGTTCTCTCTTGGGAAGAAGGTGTGGTATTCCAAGACCCGTCTGTAAACAGTGATCACACAACTATGTGTTTCCGACCAGGCCGCTTCCTCATACTTGTCCTAAGAAGACTGACCCACAAAGGGGAAAAGTTCTTCCATGAAACAAAACCATGGCCCCGGCTCATCTCTCCAGGTGTGGTCCTCGTCCAGGGAACGAGAGACTGGTGGCCACACTCACCTCTGCCTCACTGCCTTGTGCATTTTTCTTGCTTCCTTAAAGGCCTTTTCGGAAACCTCTATAATAGAACACGGTAGAATTCGCCCTGACCTTCCTTGTACGAGTAATGGCAGGCTGGAAAGGACCCTTGTGACCTGAAAGTCATTATTTCGAAAAGTCTAACAGATGCTACATTTAGCTACGGTAAATCTGTACAAGCAATTACTTAAAAAATTATCTTTCAGAGAAATCGTTTAAATATTTTTGGGAGCAGAATAAAATGATAATATGGAAGGGATTCCTGGAGAGAAAAAATTAAGACTTGTCCGAGCTAGCCTTACCCATTTAAAGTAGTATTCATGGGAACGTTCATTTGTATTGTGTTTTCCTTGGATTTTTTACCCTCTTTTGATTTTGGAATGTGGCCGGGCTTTTGCGTTCTCTTGCTTCACCAGCCACAGCAGGAGTTTCTTGGAGATAACCCCAGTACGCCTCCAGCTGCCCAGGGTTAGCTCTTAAAAGCCTAAGGGGATTATGCTCTATCTTCTCAGGAAGAGAGGAGAGGA